>NC_072796.1:52032963-52070463 GCF_028583425.1 Eublepharis macularius | reverse complement strand
GGGGAGAAAGGCAGGGTATAAATAAAATAAATAAATTTGTTCAGACATGTGAGGGATAGTGTATGCCATTTTTTACACAACCCACATTAAGCTTAATTATTAACATTGATTCAAGGGCCTTCATTGAAAACATTAAATTCTAATGAGAACAGAGAGATTTGTAAAGAAAAGACTGTGTGCTAACTAGTTACAACTGTATTCCAGCTCTAGTGTTCAGATTTATTTGTGTTGCCAGCCAGCATATATTCCAGCCATTACCTCTTTTTCTCTCCCCTACTGATATAAACTGCAAGGGAGATAAAAATGTACAGTCTACACAGGCTTCCTCCAGCTGGCTTTAGGAATAAAACTTTCTGACAAGAAATACCAGTAAAGGGATTAAATAAGCCCTGGAGATGAACTGAAAGCATGTCAGATCTATAGTCTACCAAAACAGCTTTTAATTTTTTTGTTTTAATTTAAACTAAAAACAATGTAGAATAATAGGCTGCTGAGATCATCTGTCACACCATCTGTGGTTTCCTCCAGTGGAAGTGGAGGAACTGTGGTTTTCAGCTGAACTGTAGTTGGGAATTTTATTAATACATCATTCATCTATATGATGCCTTTTGTCCACAACAATAGTATTGATAAAGATTCAAGTTCCACGTAGCAGTTCTTAGAGTAAAGACAATTTTTTTTTAATAAAGAGCTTCAAATGTCAGTCCTGCAAATGTGTCATGTCTGTGCCTCACCGATGCCATGCTTGATGCTGACCTGTTGTTCTGAACCACTGTTTCATGCTATAACTTGATGTCATATTGCCAATGCCATAACCGGGTTGCTTTCATAGGCTTATTGAAGTTGCAGGTGTCTTATCTAATGGACTGTAGAAACTCTCAGTGCTTTTGACCTAGTACACGGCTCACTCCCATGCACTGTTATGTTTCAGCTTTGATCTCCTGCTTTCTCAATGTCTAGACTTGATAGTGCGAACATGTGAGATGTTCTCAGGATGGGTTCACGCCAAAAGTCCTGTTTTACTGATGGGAGGGGGAAGGAGTAAATGTGTGAGTTTAAAGGAAGGGTTTTCCCATGTGTTGCCATTCCTGTCAACCTGTTCTTACTGCTTAGTTGCTTACCTTGCTTCTGAGTAATTCTATGGACATATCTGTGGAAATGATCTGATTCCTGAATAAAACCTTCTAACCAAGAGCCTGGATTCTTGTTGTGATGGTACAAGGGTCTATCTGCCATAGCCTGTCATCCATAGCCTGACAAAATGGTTCTAAGTCCTTCAATAGTTGATTCAGTATCAACACTAGTATGTTTGCAGGGAGAATCTGGATGGGTCACCTCCTAACTTAATTCAGACTGTCTAAGAGCATATGGCTTCCTAGTTTGATTTTCTTTAAAGCCAGCCAGAGATTTGTTCTTTAGTATTATGCTCTGGTATCAGTCTGTGATACTGTATGACTTATGTAGCTGATGCGGAAGTCCATTCAATATATAACTAATCAAAAATGGTACCTCTCATCTTCTGCTTCAAACCTTCCAACAAAGACAGCACCAATTTTGTTTTAAAAGATACTCATTCCTAGTCTAAGTACTTTCTGTTTGTTAACCTTAGAAGTTTAACTAAACTGAATGAAATTACCTCCAATTTGAGGATTCAAATTGACGAGCCATATCTGGCAGGTTTTCTGGTACAAATGCAAAATCTAAAACAGAATTCTACTTTTGATTTCTTGCTCTGTTTTTTATTTTAATTCCTATTATTCTGAGATGTTGAGGGGAAGGAAAGGGAGACAGAATGGCTCAGCAAATATATCCCTTGAAAGACACACTATCCAACTAAAACCAACCCATGTTTACTCCACACAACATCACCCTGTTGTGTTGGTTCTGTGCAGAGACTTTCAGAGGCAGGCAATGGCAAACCACTTCTGTTAGTCTCTTGCCATGAAAACTCCACCAGTGGTCGCCATAAGTCAGCTGTGGCTTGAGGGTGCTCTCCACCACATGCAGAGATTTTACATTGTTGGGATAGTGTCTTGTGGAGGTCTCTCATTCTATATAAATTCCTTGCTTGTCCTGTTCTAACTTTCTGTTATTAACCTAATGGTAGGAGCACAAATATGCCTTGTTTTTTTCCTCATCCCATTTCCCCACTCCAACTTTGCCAGCTAACACCTTTAGGGAAAGATGCAAGGACTTAGCTTGAATGTAACCCCAGAAAGAGCAAAGTTCATGGATGTATTTATGTGTGCATGCGCATCCCAAGATTTAGCCCTACTTACCATTTCATTTGAAAAACTGGTTCCCACGCCACAATCATGCATCAGGAACCTCCTGGCAGAGGGGAATGTTAGTGGAAAAACTCATCACCCTGCTTCTGTATCCCCACTCTGCAGGAGAGATTTTTAATAGACTATAAATAAGTGATCCTTTCTCTTCTCTGTTTGTAATTTGGCAAGAAGGATTCAGTGGATGAGGACTACAGTCCTTGAGAATATCTCCCCAACTGAATAAGCAAAAAAAGAACCCAGAAATGTGTGTGTCTCTCAATGCCTCTGAAATGGAAGAGAGGATTTCTTGCATGAGAAGCACAGTGTCTGTGAATTCATCCAAATTCAATTAAAAAACCAAACACATGCCATTAGATTAATTAAAAATTCCAAACAAAATTTTTAATAAAGAAACCAAACCAAATCTGAACCCATAAAATGTCTATGCATACCTCTGATAAGATAGTTACGAGTGGCTGTTGCAATCCTATGGGCACTTTCCTAGGAGTAAACCCCGCTGAATGACAGACTTCTGCATAGACCTGCTTAGGATTGCTTTGAAAAGGAACCAATACATGTTAGTAAATATTTTATTTTAAAATTTATGTACATTATTTATAGTCTGTCTTTCTCACTGTGACTGAAGGTGGATGACAATGTGTAAGTAAATCCAATCAACAACTGGGACATCCAATAAATGATGAAAAAAGGTTTGTGTTGCAGGGATCTGATAGAACTGAAACAAGGAATAAGCAATTAAACATGACATGTTAAATGATGAGGAAATTTCCTAATAGGAGCGTACGTACATAAACAGAGAGTACGCAGTAGTCTACAGTCCCTATCCTTTATCAAAGCCTCTTTCAGAACTAATTCCTTTCAGTACAGCTCTCCTATCTGTGTAAAAAATCCCTCCTGAGTAATTCAGTTTTGCATGGTTTGTGGAAAGCCAGGAGAACGGGAGCCCTCCTAAGTCTTCAGACAGGACATTCCATAAGGTGGGGGCCACAACAGAGGATGAGCATGTATGGGCAGTTGTTGATTTTACCTGTTTGTAGGGTGCACCTGCAAAAGGCCTTGTTCAGATGAGTGAAGCTGCCAAGGTAGAACATAGAAGAAGAGGTGGTCCTGCAGATACGAGGGACCAAGGCCGTGAAGGGCTTTGTATGTGATAGCCAAAACCTTGAACTGAGCCTGATGGATAGCCCATGGAGTGACTGCAGAATAGGAGTAATATTTAGGATCCCACTAGCTTCTAATACTAACCAAGCTGTGGTATTGTGCACCGACTGAAATCTCAGAGTTGACTTCAAGGGGATACCTATGTCTAGTCTTCATGTTACTGTACCATGGCTCCAGGTGGCCGGATCAGTTGTGTCAAGGTAGAGGGCCATCTTCTGACCTATACTGAGTAGCAAGAAGGGTTTTTTTTCTTTTTGCAGTTGCATAAATTCTCTAGCAGCAGTGCTGGATCCAGTCTAATACCTAAGCTCTTAATCAAGTCTGCAAGGGTCAATTCAACCCCACTGCAAGTGGGAAGCACAATATCCTTCAAGAACTCTGCCTTTCCAACCAGCATCATTACTGTTTTGTTTAAGTTCAATTTCAGTTTCTTCATCTTCAGCTATTTGGCCACAGCAGTCAGACAGGGACTTGAGTTGAGACCTCTACTGCATCATCAAGGTATCTGGATGGTGAGATATAGAGCTGGGTGTTATCCACATACCGAAATCCAATTCCAAAGCAATGAATGATTTCTCCAAAAGGTTTTACATACAGTTTGAATAACATGGGGGATAAAATTGTGCCCTGTAGAGCACCACAAGACTATTCCCACACTGAAGATAGCTAGTCTCCAACAGCAACTCTTTCAGTCTGTTTCATAAAGAACAATTTAAACCAGTCCAAGCTGCATCCCTTGATACCTACTTCTGCCTCCAAATGTCTCTGTAAGATAGCATGATCTACTTTATTAAAGGCTGCAGATAGAGCAAGAGAAACAATATTCAGATGGAGGTCAACCATTAAACCTACCCGGGCTGGCTTAGTCCCATAGCCTGGCCTGAAACCAGACTGAAATAGAAACAGAGCACAGGAGTAATTGAAGAGGACCTGTTACAGCTCTTTTAATCGCTTTTCCTAGAAGAAGAAGATTAGAGACTGGGTGATAATTGCGCACATCATTTTTGTCCCAAATTGATCTTTAAGTAGCAGGCAGATAACCACCTCTTTGAGTGGCTGAGAGAAGGCACCGCTGAGAGCACCTAGAGTTAGTGGCTGATATATGTTCAATGTCAAGGGGATAATTTATGTGGTCTTTACATGATTTTAGCAGCCAAGATGGGCAAAAATCTAGTAGCCTTTGCTGATCCCAGGTTCCAGGATCCTTCAATATCCATCACTATAACAGGGTCAAAATGATCCCTAACAACACCAGACAGTGTGTAAGACATTACTTTTGCCTGGCTATATTACAACTGGCATCCAGATCAGAGCATATTTGTGCTATTTTATCAGAAAAAAACCCTTTGCAAAATTGTTACAGCTAATTGTTTCTGAGTCAGTGAGAGCTCCAATTTAGGAGTCAGAAGATGTCGACCCCTTTAACAATTGGGATGCAATCACTGCAGAGAAAGAAAGTTTATTTGCTGTTATCACCACTGCTTCATAAGTTTCCAGTGGGGTCTATAGCATGCTATGTCAGATTCAGTGCAAGTTTCCACCAGCATCTTTTTAGATGTCTTGCAGCTCTCTTTAATTACATCATATATTTTGAGGTTGGCTTCTTCCCCAAGGGTGGGAGAGTTCCAAGAGGAGCAATCTTGTCAATAGCTTCAGGATCTTCGTATTCCAAGCTCCCACTGCAGCCTCAATAGAGAATTTGGAATTCTAAAGTCTCCAAGAGCATTTAGGAATCCAGAAGCATCCATGAGCCTCCATGGGCAGACCATTTTAATAGGAGCCTCCTTTTTGCAGGGTGCCAGGGCCATATTCACCCTTACTTACTGATTTATATGGTTTTGATTTTTCCCCATCGCTGTGACTAGCAAGCAACACATCACACTTAAAGCAGCTATCAAAAAGGATTGGAAAGAACTGCTCCACTCCCATCCCAGATGGCGTGGGTAATCTATATTTTTCAGTGTGCATGACTGACATTTCACATTGCTGCATAACCTGTCCCAACCCTTGTTCTGGAAGGTGAGGTGGGGAGGGCGGCATGGTAACATGATTTGTGCCAGTCTATGTACCTGCCATAGAACAGCTGAGTTCATGGTAGGTGTAAGCTTCTTGTGTGTGCCAGATGAATGTTAATACTGTGTTATATCCATGCTGAGATGAAGTCATTGGGCCTGGATTTATGTCATTAAAACAGCCCCAAGAAGCCCTCCCTGAGCCAGCTGCTTGGGCCCTCAAACATATGTCAAACCCTTCATCAGTTTGTCAGTATAAAAAAGGCTTCCATCTCACAGTATTTGACCTTGTTAGCCTCACAGGTGTCAATTATATTTTTGACAGAGATGCCTTGACTCAAATATGAACATTAGAATTGGCTGATGGAACTCTGGGCTTTTTCACAGGACAATTACCATGGAAAATCTGGGGGGAGGGGTGTTGTTGTGGAGGAGGGTAGGCTTGTTGATCAGAAACAATTCTTGCAGTGGAGACAGGCAAATGAAAAGCTACAGCTTTTTAGGTCATGATGGAGAAAAAAAATGATGTATTCAAAAGTGGATGAATAGTGGATGTATCTGAGGAAGTTTTGCGTTAGATTATGTGAAGGCAATTCCTGGGCACATGTGACAAACAGTGACATGCCAAACCATTTAAATGCATAGAGCAACCCATGGTAAGCCACGATGACAGTAGCAGTGCCTCTGGGAGACTGGCCTGGTATAGCCCTCACCTATCCCCCATTTCTTTTGCTTTCTGGCACACTGATAACTTCACTGAAAGACAGTCAGGGGTTTATGGGCCTTGAGAGAAATGATCTGACTGTTCCTACCCTTGAACATTCAGTGGCTTATGGCCTGAAAATTAGAGATGCTTCCTAAATTATCACCTGGATTTCTGTTTGGATTTTGGATTTCTGAATTAACTGATCTTGTTTCAGAACTTGGATCGATGCAACAGGAATTCTCCACCCTTTAAAAAAAATTCTGCATTTCAAAAGTGAATGCAGCTCTTTGGGGTTTTCTGCTGCAGCTTTTGGATCTTTTGCTCATGTGCATCTCTTTGAACCCACATCTCCTCAACATTCGATCCACTGCACCTCACTCAGCAGCCAGTATAGCTTGTTTCTTCCAGGACCAGTACACAAATGGGGGAAGACACTACCAAGACCTTTCTAAACATGTAACTGATGCCAGACGTGCATTTGCTGGATGGGTCAAGCCAACAAGCAAAATGCAGAGAGCAATAACAATGAAAAAGATATAAATGTATCACAAAAATAGGAAGGTGCATATGCTACATAACCATAAAAGGGAGCGGATATAGTGAAAACATTAATCCAAAAGGCCAATTCTTTGAGGTGCTTGTAATTACCACCAGAGTCTCAGCGTAGAACTTTTTTCTCAGGTGTCTTGTTTCTGTGACTCGTGAGGAAGGTTCTACAAAACAAGTCACTTGTTGGCTCCTTGTTGAGTCGTGGGGTCTTTGCACCCCTATTTCATAGCACCTGTAGAAAGAAAAAAGAAAAATAGCATATCATTGCATGTTTGCGGTATCATATACTTACCTGGTATGATAAGATGGCATTACTCTGTCTTTTTCCTCTATTCTACTCAGTACTTGTATTGATATTTAGACTATCAGTTTCTAGAGAAACTGTATAACAGCCACTGACCCATTTTACTGTGTACTTTTTGGATTAATGTTTTCACTATATCCACTCCCTTTTATGGTTATATAGCATATGCACCTTACTATTTTTGTAATACATTTATATCCTTGTAATACATTTATATCCTTTTCATTGTTACTGCTCTCTGCATTTTGCTCGCTGTTGTGTTCTCTCTGAGGGAGGCTCCTTCTGTTTTACATTTGGATGGGTCAAGCAGGCAGGCAGCAAAGAGGAGAAGAGCAGTTTTTAGAGATTCTCTTTTTGCCAACATCTAGTGTCCAACTCCTAGTAATTAAGAGAAAGGAGAGCAAAGCAGTGACTTTGTAGTGGTTATTGCTAATGGTTACTCCAGTTTCTTCCTGTCATCCACTTTGCTCGCTTGCCATCTGCCTCTGGGCAACAGCAGTTGCTTCCGCCTATGTTCCCATGCCTCACATTTTAAGGGGAAATTCCTGAAGGTACTGTGCATTTGGACTTCTAAAGGAATGGCTCTGTTCCTAATAGAATTGTTGAGAAAGAGTAGCAAGTCTAACTGTGCTTCTAACTGTGTGCTATAAGAGTTTCTTATTCAGTTCATCAGTTGATTTAATGATTACTGATTTGGCATTTTGGATCCATCAAATGAAACTTGTTTATATCCAAAGTTCCAGCTCAGGCCGCTGGTCACCTTCACTGGGATTGCTATAGGTACAGAAGAAAGCATCCTAACATTTTATTTGCTACAACTACTTGAAAAGAGGTTTCTAAAATGTGTTTTAAAGAAATGTGTGTTTGTTTTATATCATGTTTGCACATTAATAAATTTGGAGATATTTTAACATGCCTTCAATCCCTTAATAATTTAAAAGATTACTTAACACTAGAGATGGGCATGAACCGAAATACGAACCAAAATTTATGACAAATCAGGCCGGTTCATGGTTCATGAACCAGTGGTTTGTCAGATCCCATTTCTGATGAACCGCCACGAACTTTAGGTTGGTTTGTTTGGTTCATTTTTCAGTTAATCACTGCAGACAGCCTGGTGCTGATCAATCAGTTTCCTAGGCAACAGGGGATGAACTTCCTGCAGACTTTCTGCTGACCTGGAAGTGACCTTCTGCTGACCTGGACATGACCTTCTGCTGGCCCAGAAGTGGTGATTTGCTGCCCCAGAGGGTTTGTTTGAAGCAAAACAAACCGATTCGTGAACCTGGGCAGGCTTGTGAAAGTTAGTGGTTCGTGGTTTGTGAAACAGGACGAACCAAGAACCGAATGGTTCACTTTTTTTCTAGTTCATGCCCAACTCTACTCAACACTACATGCACCATCTAATCAGCTTGGTGTAGTATTGTACCAGGATCTGGAAGACCCAGGTTCAAATCTCTACTCTGCCAAAAAAACTCATTTGGTGAACTTGGGCAGTCATACACTTTCAGCCTTACCAACCTTGTAGGTAAGGGTAAAATGGAGGAGAGGAAATACAAGGTTTAGCTGATGCTCTCTGACTCAGATAAAAGCCTAAGGATTATACCAGACCCATCACTACTGCTGGAGAAGCCAATTAGTACAACTGCAAAAAATGCATTCTTCCAGCTTCATTTCTCATCTTGCTTTTACTGTATTGTCTTCTAACTTTTAAATTCCACTATACTTTGCCTAGGCAGTTGTGGTTTGCATTGGTTACTATTTCTATAGTCCTAGTCCAATGGCATTGATTGTTGTATGCTGTATGATTGCATTCTGTAATTCTCCTTGAGTCATAGGCTATAAAGTAAGTAAGTAAGTAAGTAAGTAAGTAGACAGATGGACAAATAGATGGACAATCTATACCATCTGAGCTCTTTGGAAGAAGGGTGGAATAAAAAGTAGTAAACAAACTTCTCACAAGTCAGTGATTCTTACCATAGAAAGCATGAAACTGGCATTGTTATTTTTGATGCAGAATATATTATACAATGGATGACAATCAGAAGAAAATATGGAAACCAGTCCTGCAACATGCTGAGTATAAACATCTCTAATTCTTTTCTTTTTTAAAAATAAATTTTTATTTCCGTTAATAAACACAAGAATATAATCATACAATCACCTAAATCATACATCTACTATCATCTACTACATTTATCTACATAAAGCATAAACTATACATATACATTTTAACATAGACATAAACTAATGTCATTCAAATAATTCAAATCAGATAGTTCACATATCTGTATAGCACTTTCCTTATGTATACTTTATTTTTCACTTCTATTTCAATATGTCTATTCTACCATCTATCTTCATATCCAATAATGATTTGATACAAATGTATATTACAAACATATATTGCCAATCTCTACTTTCTATTCTAATTTAAACTTAAAATTCTTACTTATTCTCAATTTTTCACTTAATAGTAAAAAAATACTTTCCAGTTTTCTTGAAATTCCGAGATCGGTCTATTATATATATATAAGATGTTAGTTTTGCCATCACCACATGTTCATGTAATTTATTCTTCCATTCCTTCAAATCCAGACTTTTTTCTGCCATCCATTTTGCTGCAAATATTGCTCTTGCCGTTGTCACCATATACTTAAATAATTCACTATGTGTTTTTATAATATTGCTTTTTGGGATTCATCACAAATTTGAATTTTAATATCTTTTGCAGTTATTTATGTATTTCTATCCAATATTTTCTTCCTTCTTTACATGTCCACCAAATGTGATAAAAAGTTGCATCTGTTATTTTGACATTTCCAACATTTTCTATTATACTTTTTATTAGTTTTTGCAATGTCTTTGGGAGTAATATATCATCTAAAAACATTTTATACCAATTCTCTCTTAATACTTGACATTCAGTAAATTTAATTTCTTTATACCATAGATTTTCTCACTGGCTCATGGATATATTTTCTCCATGGTTTTGCATCCATTTTATCATACAATTTTTTACTTGCTCTGTTTCTTTGTCATTTTGCAATAACACTTTATATATTTTCCCCAATAAATGCTTTGAATCTCTAGTAATTAATTGCTCAAAAGCCGTTTTCTCTCTAAGCCAACCTCCTTCTTTAGCTAATTATTCTTTAGGTTTAGACATCATTTGGTAATACAAGTGTGGAACATTTTCCCCCTCATCTTGCGTTTCCTTCCAGGGTTTTATTTTCCCTTGATTACCATTTTATATTCATAATTTATATAGTCAATTTTATGTCTTATATTAGTGTCACAGTAAGCATCAATTGGAGATATCAATGGTGAGGTTGACAGACTTAATCTATTTCTGCACTGAAACCATATTTTTAATAGACCATCCTTCAAAATATGAATACCATGTTGTCTTTGAATGGTTTTAAATGATTTCTTAATCCATAAATAATTACAGATTCCTTCTTTGGTATCATCTGCAGTTTAATATTCCTTCTATTTGGATTTATAATCCAATCTGATATCCACACTAATGCAGCTGCTTGGCAATACAGTTTGATATTTCATTCGGCTATACCTCTTTTTTTCATCCTGTAATATTTTAAATCTTATTTTTGGCTTCCTTCCATTCCATACCAGTTATTTACCATTTTATGCCATTTTAAAGGTATTTTCATCTATATCAATTGGTAACATTTGAAACAGAAAATTCAACTTTGGTAATACATCTCTAATTTCAAATGGAACTAAAGGAAGACAGTGTTTCAGTCATGGATGTCTGTAACACATTTAATCTACACTGTTCTTTGTGTTTTAAGTTGCTGGTAATGCTAGGGTACTCCTTATGATACTTGAAATTTGCAGTATTAGCAAAAGCAGAGAAAATTGCCTTTCTATTCATTCCATTCTAGTGGATTAGAGCACACATTTCCTTATCCATGGCTTATTTTCTTAGCCTGCTGCTTTTTGTCTCAGATTCTTGCCTTCTCTTTGCTAGGTGTAATTGGTTTGCTTAATTTGATATATCTTTTTATATTTATAACCTTTCAAAAATAATTTGCCTTTGGATCTTTAATCCAGCTCCTCCCTCCTTTATCTTAAACATACCTCAGGAGAGCTCTGGTCACAACAGTCCTTTTTTCTCCAGAGCTTCAGGTGTTCTCTATTTTACCCAAGTTTCTACCTTGAGAACACCTTCCTTTGTGTGACCTATATATTGCTGCCTCCCTGACTCCCTCAAAAGGTTTTCGCTATCACCCAAAGCTTTCAGGCCCTGAAAGCCCTGAGCCTGTGAAAGCGGGGAGGGCGGAATATAAATACAATAAATTAAATTAAAAATTAAATTTTGCTTGGTTTAACTTGTAATATAGGAAGGCTTGTTTATAGAAGATAGTTTGACAGAACAATAAGCATGTGAGGGTTGCCAAGTATCTTGTTTTCACCTGGAGAGTCTGATACTTAATTGGAATGTGTGGGTGAAATTGAGTAAAAATACTGGACACCTACATCCTCCTTTACAATGATCTGAGGGGCAGAGGAGGGGCAGACCACAGAAGAAAAGCAGACAGTTTGCAAAGACCTGAGCAGTTGCAGACCTAATCAAGAGAAAGAAAGTAATTTACAAGCTCCAGAGAGGTAGCTTAGCAACCAGCTCTCTGCAAGGGATGGGGTTTGGTATCTACAGACCCTGAAGAATGCTTGGGGAAAGGCAAGGAGAGTGTTAGGCAAGCTGTGCACATACACTGTTCTTTTCAGAAGCATCTCTATTCACACTTAAGCAAAAAATGTATCAACCAGTCCCCCTCCTAGTCTAAATCATTGTTCCACCGAGCACAAACACCCAACACTCCTAGTGACACAAAAATGGACCCCAAAGAAGGCAAAGTGGCAGTGGCAGTGATGGCGGGCCAGCACCCAAGCAAGAGAGTGCTCCAACCAGCACAGCAGAATTTTTAAAAAAATTCTGCTTTATGATAGTGCCAATAAATTACATTTAAGTCTTTCTGTTACCTTTTGATGCCATGTTTACCTATACTTCATACTTTTATTCCCGTGATGAGGGGAAATCCTTCCGTCTGACACTCAGGAGTCACCTGCCAGAGTTGATGCTGGTGGATCTGACTGAGCTCCGTCCTCAGCTCTGATCTTTGAATTCTGGAACGCTTTCCAGGCTTCAAAATGAAAAGTGATGTGTTCCCTTAACAGCCCTAATCTTCTCAGCATCAGATGTCTTATCATAGTGGACCAGTCAGAGAGATCTGCTAAAGGAATTGACTGGCACTTAACTTGATGCCCTCTGCCTCTGGGGGTCTGTTGTTCATCAAAAGTTACTGTCTTTTTGATCAAAAAAGAAACTTATGCACTATTGCAATGGTCCTTTGCATTTGGCTCTCTGTTTCTCTAGCCTGACTTAATGACAGGGCCATAATGTTGTTTCATGCCACTCCTACCCAAAAAGTGATGCCTTGCCCACTGGCAAAGAAATACTTGGCGGGGGAACTGCCATGCTGGCAATATGGAAGCGAGGCAGTATTATGTTTTATCACACATCAGTAAAGATTCCTCCCCTTCTTATATAGTCCTACACTACAGATTGGGAGCAGGGAGGTGGTCCTTAGTTTTCGTTATGGAATTGAGGAAATAAGGGATGGCCCTCTTTCTTTTCTCTATTTTTCACTAATAAAGTTGGGAGAGTAGGCATGCCTTTCAGTCTTCCTTTTCTTTTTCTGAGAAGAATTTTATTTATTTAAATTATAAAAGCTATAGACATAGGTCGAATCCACATTACTCATTCTAAGTCGCATGTTCCCCGCATTCCCCACGCAATCCCGAGTGCCGGTCACATTACCTCATTAAACAGACGCATTTCATTCGCATTTCTCCCGAATATGTGGTCACAGGTTTTCAACGGGAGTTTCACGGTGGCCGTGAACAAGCCAATGCGCAATTTATGCGTTTTTTTAAACCCCCCCCCCACTTCCTGTCTCTCCGGCCGTTCTGAGAGTTCCTATTGGCTGATTCAACTTGCAAGTGCTCCGTAGTCTGCAAAAGACTGTTTTTGACTTCATAGCATTGGATTTATTGATTATGCTGTTTCTGAATCAAATCTGGTAGTTTGAAAAATCATTTTGGGGTGAATCCATTCTCAGAACGGACTCGTGAAACTTCCTTTTTAACTGTTTTTTATTTTTTTATTTTATATTACTGTAATATCGAAATTATGAAATATCGAAATAATGACACTCCAAGGAAGTGAAACTTCAGTAAACTTCAGGCACTGAACTGTCCTGCATAGGAAATGCCCACAAAAGCTTCCCACATGCTTCCAAATTTCCAAAAAAGAAATGGGAGAGAGCCATCAGTGCTGTCAGTGGGGGAAAGAGAGGCATCATTATCTTCAATGATGTTTCTTTATAAGGTAAGATCGAAATAACGGAAAAGTGTGCTAAATTTTTTTTAAAAAAATGGGCGGGGAAAAAAGGTCCCGCCCAAAAAAGCGGTTTTTGAGCGGCCATGTGACCGGAGGGACGCGCAAGAAAGACGGATTGGAAGCAGGGATGTGAACGAAGAGGAAAAAATCACGGATTGGAGGCAAACGGAAGATATCCGATAAACATGCGGGTAATGGGTGAATGTGGATTCGACCATAATAAACATAGAAAATAAAAACCACACCATTATAAAGGGAAAAAGACAAACTAATAAACAAGTAAAGGAAGGGAGAAAAACTTCTAAAACTAAACTATGACAGCAAACTAAAAAACTAAAACTAAACTATGACAGCCAACGGGAAGACCCATGGATCATGCCTTTCCCGGGGTGCAATCTCTCTGAAACTTGAGGGGGGGGTCTTCAGAGGAAAGTGAGGACTATGTTCCCTGCAAATTTTGTGGGTATTGGACACTGGGAAAGTCAGTTTGTGGGATGTTTAAAGGGCCCTGCTCCTTGCACGTGGCAGGAAAGGGCCCTTTAAACTATCAGCTGGCAGGTGGCAGGGGGGAATCCCCCCTCCCGCCTTCCAGCTGATAGTTTAAAGGGATCTTTAAAGGGCTAGGTAAGTGAGTTTGAGGGGAGAGGGGGCTAAGTGGGGGTAGGGTTTGGAGGTGCGGTGGTTCTGCCCCCCACAATCAATAAACAACGAATATGTCCGGGAACAGTCCATGTTCATCCATGTTCGTTGTTCATTGTTTGTGGATGGCTCTGAACTATGAACAGGGTGTTTGGGTTTTTTTCCGTTTGTGCCCATGTCTAATCATAAGCCTTTGGGGCAGCCTGGGATGAAGAATCTCGTCTCCTCAAATCCACATGGTACTCCCACATAGATATATGTTACGTTCTTGCATTCTGCATAAAAGCTCACAGAAAGGGGATGGGGGAGGGGAATGGATCAATTGGTGATGCTGGGTCTCCTGCTTCCCCTTCCTGATCAAAGCAAAACTTTTGTGGTCCAACTACAACCCTGTTCTAGTAATGGGAAGGGGGCAGTCTGTGCCTGGCAGACTTCAAAACACTTAGTCCAACTTCTACAGCACTTGGGGATGGGAGAAAGATTGTCCCTTCTCTCATTTTGGAACAGGACATAGAACCTTCCATTTCCTCCTTTATTCAGTCAATGCACTGATGATAGGCGGGAGAAAGTGATGCTGAGTGTGCACCTTCTATCTTTGGAGTGACGTACTCAACATAAAACTGTGTAGACATTCTGCTTCCCTCCAACAGAGTTAGTTATAGTAAAACTACTGGAACTGGAACGTTTCCAAAGCTGATAGGCAGGGAGGGCGGCAGTGCTCCTCGGACCCAATTGGCAGGGAGACAATGTCTGGGTAGTACCTAAAAAAAAAAGGTGCATTCATGCACACTCCCTCTTCCCACCAACAGATTGCCCAGGTAGTGCTGGGAAAAATGCATTCATGTACATTATGCACATTCCTCCTTCCCGCCAATGGAGTTCCTTAATAATGTAAGGGCTGTCTCCCTTTGGAATCCAATTGGTGAATGCTGTTAAGGAAAACAAGACACTGCCAGGCCAGTGCGTGCCTGCTGCAGCTGCTGCTATACAATAAGAACCACAAGGAAACTTTCAAAGTTTTTGATGAGAAGATGCCATTATAACTTAGTTTCCTAGATGGGATTCACCACTCTGGATGCTGCTTTAACAAAATGAAATGGTGAATTCCATGTGTGTTTTTGTCTCATTTGTTTAGTTTGCACATCCCAGCACTCATATTATTACAAATGTAACAGATCCAAAACCATACTTAATAAAATATTCAGTGTCGCTCTGCTTATGGCATTGCTGTCCTGAACTGTCAAATTTCTCAAGCAGTTCTTGAAAAGTTGTGAACTTGTGATACAATGTCTGTTTGCTCCTTCTATCCATAAGCTAATATGAGTCTCCTTTCTGCTGCCAATGGAACATGCTGCTTACCTCAGCATCTGCAAATGGAACATGCTCTTACCTCAGCATCTGGCTAGCGTCAACATTATGTCTCCTCTTTCTGTCCTGGCCAGTAGGACGAATCCTCAATATGGCACAAAGATTCCAAAATGGCTGATGTTTTCGAAAAATGTCGACATTTTATGTCATCTTGGAGAGTCCTCCCACACCACTGGAAGGATGAACAGTTGGAGATGGAGATAGAGCTCAGAGGCAGCATGATGTAGGAGTGAGGGTATCAAGCTGCGAGAGACTCGGCTTCAAATTTCACTGGATGACCTGGGGCTAATCACTCTCTCAACCTAACCTACCGCACAGGGTTGTTGTGAAGGTAAAATGCCACTTTGAGCTCCATTGGGAATGAATGCATTCTATATGTATCTACATAAAAAATATTCTCACATTCTCTCAAATTTGGAATCTGAAGCAGGATATTTATGCATTCTGAAGGTCATCTTGGGTCTACTTGTTTGCTGAGCACATGATCTGATTTTAGGCTTTGGGGGAGGCAGGATCTGTGGCTTTTAGGTGCATAGCATTTTATTATGCTTTCCTCTCTGTTTTTTTTTTAATGAAACTAAAGAGTAATGACTCCAAAATTTGTCTCGCCTCTTTGCTTTCTGTTCCTTCTGCGGATATATCCTCCTCTTTGAGGCTACATGCTGATGCAGCACCCATTTCCTTGCCTAATTTTATAAACCATTCAGCTGTGCTGTTAGTCACTGTTTTTCTTTTAATTATGTATTCTTGTTAACCTCTTTCTCCATTCAAAGTTCTTGATTGTGATTGACACCAAGTATTAATTAAGGCATATAATTTATGACACTAGAGATTGAAATTAATAAGTGACAATACAATTACATGGTACGCCTAATTGTCCTTCAGTACTATAGAGATTGACACTTTTGGCTGCATTCAAAGTTAAAAGCACTCTCATAGGCAGTACGGCTGGGCAGAATCACAAACAAATTGAAAGTAAACAGTCCTTTGAAAAAAAATCCGAGCCTTGGAAGAATCATTATATTTGCTGTAGTCTTTTTTTGTTTGTTTATCAAATGGCTCAATCTGTACGCTCTGGTCAATTTCAAAATTAAATTTAAAAGATAGCATTCCATTTATTGTAATTGCTGATCTTTATAATTGATATTTGTTCTGCTCTTCCTACAATTAAACTCTTAAATACCAGTAGTGAAACCAATATTATTTCATGACGGCTGTATGATTACCAACAATTTCATTGTACATCAAATTACTATAGATGGCCAAAGAACTACAACTACATTTCTATGTACAGGACAATGTATTTGGGTTGTGCCCACCACTGCCCCAAACCCCTGCATAATATGAGAAATATATTACTGGAATAATTTTCTTAGTGTGGTGGGAGATATCAGAAGCTTCCTTTTCCATGAACAGTTGTGAGGTGAGACTACTGGTAACTTTTTGTAATACCTAAACATTTACAAAGACGATTGATTAGTCTAGGTATCATCTTGCTTTTCTTGCACTACCTCCTACCTCTATAACTCCACTATATCTTGCCTAGATAGTTTGTTGTTCACAATTACTTTCTAAATTTGTGATCCTAGTTCAATTGCATTGCTCATTGGTAGGGCCAGCTCCAGATTTGGAAATTCCTGGAAATTTGGGGAGGTAGAGCCTGGAGAGGGTGAGGTTTGGGCAGGGGAGCGATTTCAGCAGGGTATAATTCTATACCCTCCAAAGCAGCCATTTTCTCCAGGAAGACTAATCTCTGTCATCTGGAGATCTGCTGTAACTCTGAGAGATCTCCAGTTGCCACCTGGAGGCTGACAACCCTATTTCTTATGCTGTTTGACTGCATTGTATATTTTCCCCATTGTAATCCACCTTGAGCCTCAGCAAGAAAGGTGGGCTATAAATAAAGTAATATATAAAGGAGATAAATAAATACACAAAAAAGACAGATTTAATTCCAAAGAACGATGAATAGAACGACATAACATATATTTGTGGCTCTTCCAACCCTTTCTTGTCAATCAGCAACGAAATCTCAAACTCTTTTCTTTCACTAACTGCATTTTCAAAATGCCAAAATTTAGTCCTTACCCATGTAGAAAAGTAAGTCTATAGCTTCTAGCCCCCAGCTGTCAAAGGCAATCATCTATCAACCTATATGAAAGTCTTAAAAGGAGATCAGTTTGCATATCAAAAGATAATTCTTGCAATTATATTTATTCAGCTTCTGTGCTGCACATTTCCAGTCCATTTTAAGTTGTTCTTTGAGACAATTGCATTGTTTCAGTAGCAATAAGATCTAGAGTGCTTTTCTGTGCAAACCTGACTTACACTCTTCTAAGTGTATTAAAGTTAATGGACTTGGACCATTTGACTTCAATGGACTTAGTAAAGTGTAACTCTGTAAATTTTCCATCTGGGAAGCTCAGGAAGTCCAGTTTTTGCTATAGGTGATCTTATCCACAGAAAAGAAACATTCCTGTTTCTGAACATCTTCAGATAAAATAGCTTTTATTAATCAAGGAAGCTTTTAAACAAGAGTTTGAACCACAAGCCAACAGCTACTGTATCTTTGGAAGTCTCCAATGTAGTGCTGCCAATCCTGTGAAAATTTAAATTTTCTAAATCCGAATGGTTAACAGCGCTATCCTAAATAGAATTACACCCTTCTAAGACCACTGAAGTCATTATGGTTAGAAGGGTACAACTCTGCTTAGGATTGCAGAATGAAAACGTAAGGCAAGTATTAGAAACAAACATGATGTTCTGTGCCATCAAACTCATCAATCTCTCTGTGATCTTGTCACACTCCACAGTACCCTAGGCTGGGATGTGAAGTGGGGAAGGTCAAAAACAGGCCCAAGAGGCTGCACTTCAACTACCAAGAGGAGGGGA
Source organism: Eublepharis macularius (assembly GCF_028583425.1). NCBI lineage: Eukaryota > Metazoa > Chordata > Lepidosauria > Squamata > Eublepharidae > Eublepharis > Eublepharis macularius. Next base: position 52,052,117 of record NC_072796.1, on the reverse strand, counting down.
AAATAAGAGTGGACCCTGAGGCCCACTGACTGCAGCAGGAAGAATGACTGCCAGTACTGGCTCCCTCAGAAGTAAAATCTGCCTTGTAAGGTCCCCCAAGGCCCCAAACCGGAGGATGGGGGGGTTATGGAGGGTTCTAGAGAAACTTACTTCACATCCTGGCTTCGCACACATGCACTTTGGAAAAATTCCTTGTTGGGTGTCATTTTTATCAAATCGGACCTGTTCAGGGGCCTTCATTTCCTTGTCATGACAGGAATTCCCAGTGCAACAGAGGGCCAGACCACAAGTGACGAATGACACAGATTGGACACTTGTCAGCTTCCCTCAAGTTTTGATGGGAAATGTAGGCAGCTTGGTGGAATGTTGGACAAGTGACAGTTGAAAAGTCCATTGGACAGCAGTTGGAGAGCCAAGCTGCGAGACTAGGATGCCTACATTTCCCATCAAAACTTGAGGGAAGCTGACAAATGTCCAACCTGTGTCATTTGTCACTTGTAGCTTGGCCCAAATAAGTCCTCAGGGACCCATTCCTTGCACTTTCCCCTCCTCCAGCCAGGTAAGCAGTGACAGGAGGTGGAAACTGAGAGTGGAGGATTCCCTGTCCCCATCAAGAGAATGGGATCCCTAAGGACTACTCAAGTGTAAGGCAAAAAAACCAGGGAATGGGCATATCAGGCAGAAGAGGAATACAAGGCTAGAGAAGGAGGAAGCAAGGGAAGAGAGGTAGCTGGCTGAGGAGGATGGGAAGTTAAATAACTAATAAGGCCTGAAGAGACCAGGTCCTCCCTAGCTAACAGAGTAGCAGGTTTCTCCCTTGGGACCGACCTCAAAAACTAATCTTTTAGTAAAGGGGCAGTGATTAGAGGCAGCAACTAAGGAATCCTGGGCAGGAATCCAAGCCTGGAAGCAGGACTTGAACCTAGAAAGTGGCAGGTAGAGGCGACAGGTGGACTTTCAGCCTGAAATTCAGCATTTGGTCCTAGGACTTTGTTACTGCAAGCAAATTATGCAATAAACCAAAAACCTTATCTGTCCCACTAGTATCTGCATCATTCTCTAGCCTCTTAAATGAGAACAATGGAATGCTCAGTGGAGAAGTGGCCTCTGGGACAGGGTTGCCAATCTCCAGGTAGCATGTGGAGATCTCCCAAAATTACAAGAGATCTCCAAACAACAGTTCCTCTGGAGAAAATGACAACTGGGGGCAGGGAAGCTCTATGGTATTTTACCTAGCTGTAGTCTTTCCCCAGGCCCCAGCCCTCCCCAGGCTCCATCCTTGAAACTCCTAACCCAGGGCTACAGCCCTACCCTGTGTGCTTCACAGTTTTATGTAGTGCTGTCCTCTTGAAGCTCTTCCAAGCGCTAGAATATGAAATTTCGGTTTCACTACCCATTTAGAATCTTGCCAAATAATGCCATTCTATCCTAGCAACCCTTAAGATTCTGCAAGAATATTAATGGATACACAGGGATCCCATGGGGGACAAACTATATTTTCAAACATGATATCTGAGATCCAGGAATTCAAATCATTAAGTGCAGCCTTAACTTTTGAATATGTTTCTACTTCCATGATTTTTTCCCCAGTTACCTTGTACAGACAATGTCCTGGAGACTTTCAGATGTATCTGTTAATTTACCTATATATGTGGTTGAACAGAGAACAAACCAGCAAGCAATACTAATCTTTACAGTAGTTCAGTCATTTCCTTCCTTCTGCCTGCAAAACAAACAGCATGCATTTTTAGCTCCTTCTAAGACATGAGATGCCTTCACTGGCTACATTCCAAATAGAAAACTCTTTTCATCAGCTCAGGATGATTTCAAGTTTCTTATCCCTACTGTTTTAACTTAAAAATCTCTGTTTCATTCTTGCTTTTCCCTTATGTAAATCAAATCTGAGATATCCCCCTACACTATTTTCTCTTTCTTGCAGTGGAAATGTTCAATAAAATACAAGCATTTATTTATATATTAATAAATCAGTATTATAAATTGCATATATTATATTATTGATACAATAGGTTTGTGCCAAAAAAACTCCTTTTTGCTGAATGAGGAAACTTCCTCCAGTAGAACAACACTCACTCTACTGGAATTTCAGCAAAAGAAAGTCCTTCGATCCTACCCAAATTAAAGTCTTAGGCCTTACATACAATACAAAGACATTCAACGAAAAGAGGAACCTCAAAAGCTCTGATAAAATTTTAACAAGAAATATAAAAAGCAATATTTATTCAACCTCACAAACAACTCACTCAAGCAGCTGAGGTGTGTCTACTAATTTATAACACTAATTTATCCATTAGTGTTATAAGTTAGTAGACACATCTCAGCTGCTTGAGTGACTGACTTTCATGAGCAAACCTAGAAGCCTAAATAGAAGGTTATTTTGCATACAAAAGGAATGTTGGTAATGATCAGGGCTTTTTTTCAGCTGGAACTCAGAGCAGAACCACAAGTGACAAAAGGCACAGATTGGACACTTGCCAGCTTCCCTCAAGTTTTGATGGGAAATGTAGGCAGCTTGGCGGAATGTTGGACAAGTGACAGTTGGAACGTCCATTGGACAGCAGTCGGCGAGCCAAGCTGCAAGACCAGGATGCCTACATTTCCCATCAAAACTTGAGGGAAGCTGACAAGTGTCCAATCTGTGCCTTTTGTCACTTGTGGTTCTGCTCTCATAGGGTTGCCCTCGGAGAAAATGGTCACATGGCTGGTGGCCCTACCCCCTGATCTCCAGACAGAGGGGAGTTGAGATTTTTATCAAATTGGCCTGGCCGGTGGGCCACCAGCCATGTGACCAATCAGGGGGCGGGGCCACCAGCCATGTGACCATTTTCTCTGAGGGCAACACACTGAGTTCCACCACCTCTTTTCCCAGAAAAAAAGCCCTGGTAATGATTAATTCTGAAACACGAGTGCAGTGATTCCATTAACGTGTATTAAGGTAAACTTTTTTTCTTGTAAGAAATAAAGGTGATTTTGGGGGTGAATTTAACAAGGGCTTGAGACTTGCTCCTGGCTATGCTCTGTTCTGTGGAATACCTCCAAAGCTGCTGGCATGGAAATCCTTCACACAGTAGTTCTGGTACTTGTGGCAAGCCACTTAATATCACATCAACAAAATGGAGTGCCCTCCTTGCCAAGGCATGGAAGTGTTTCTGTGAGTGTTGAGGCCAAATTTCATCAGTTTGTATGTTCTCTTTGAACACTACCATTTCAATTTTACTTCTCCCTTGTGAGAATCAATCCAGATGAGCCTTTATTTTCATTTTCATTTTATTTTCCTAACAGTTTTTTATATCCCTGTGCTTAATTTTCTCCATGGAAATATATGCATTTTTCATGTTGTTGGGGTTTTGGTTGCATATAAATGGTGTAAAAATGGTGTGCACAAAGACAGTCTATAAAATGGCATGCATGTCTAAATGCCATGAAAATGTCATGCACAAAAAAGAAAAGAACCATCTACATAAACCATCACAATGTATGAGATCAAAAAGAAATGAAAACAGCCAATTGGCATACTTTTCATACAGGATACTAAACAGAGCATAAAATGCACTTTTAAAAGGAGTGTCCTAGGACTAGAAGGCTGTCCACATATCCCTTCCTACATCCTCTCTCTACTGACAATACCAGAAGACTATCAAAACAAACCAGTTCCCAATACATTGATGGGTTTCTAGATTTTCCTCCCCATTGATGGGGTTGTATTATGTCAAAAGGTAGTTCTGGAAAGATGCTGCTGCTGCTCCCCTTTTCATGTAGAAATAAAAAACAATCAACATGCAGGATGTGAACATTCATGTGTATGGCTTTTCATTTTTAATGAAAACAGCAGAGATCGATAAAGCCCAGAAGAAGAAGGTAACGGCTGTAAGCAGCCTTGTACTGAGGCTGTAATCCTGATGAATAATGTTGCTGTCATAACAGCAGGGATAATTTAATGCTGACACTTAGCAGCATGATAAATAGCTTGTCAGACATAGGCAGTGACAGAGTCAAGTGAAACTGCCCATGACAAGTTCTGAAATATTAATCTTCTACTAGACTGTGACTGTGTTGATGGGGTAGCAGTGTATGGAAGACCAGGAGGGGAGACACTTAGTAATATAAACAAATGTACTTTTAAAGGGGAACGTTTTTATCGCTTAAAGATGCTTGTCTAGAAGCACCAATGCACACATTGGGTTGGTTGGGAGGGGGTGGCAGAAGATCGGCAACTTTTTCACCGTTATAAACGTTAGACCTACCTTTTCCTATATTTTAATTCTTACTCTGTGAGTTCATGCAAGTATATTTGTACTGTACTAAATTTTAACAATCTGATGTTAACAGAACAAACTCATGAGGCAGGTCATCACTGCAATGTTTGTGTTTTTTCTGCTAGTTAAGGTGGGGTCTTGAATTATTGTTTACTGTGATTAAAAGGAAAGAAGGAGAGGGGCTGGATGGGTGAGTGAAGCACACTGTGATTGGATGGCAGCTGTGCCCTACAGTGTGTGGAATGAGCTCTAAGTTTTTAAGAGTGTTGTTTTGAGAGAAACAGTTCAATGTGTTGTTCAAGTGCTGTAGAGAGCTTTTCTGGGAAGAGATTGAAAAGGAGTGATGTGCCGTAATCTGAGGGAAGTCTGTGTGTACTTTTCTTTGTGGATATTATTAGCTTAAGGGGCAACTAGGGGAAAATAAGCTTTGTGAAATGAGTCCTTTTAGAGTTTATTGGAGATCTGTAACTATCTTGAAACTAGCACAATTATGAGCTATTCTGAAACCAATATGTTTATGAATTACTTTGAAACCATTACACACATTCTGCTTTGAAGTAAAATGTCTATTTCATCTAGTATAGTATAAAGGACCCCCTTTTACTTCACAGCCACCAGTGTGCTGACCATTCTGTGATTCTACCAAGAATAACAAAACTTTCCTATATTGCAAGTCCCTCTGAGAGAATTCAGGTGAGAGCCTTTGGTGGCAATGAAAAACTTTTAGAAACACTAAGTAAGTCAAGGATACATCAAGAATATACAGGTTTCATAAAGGGAGCAAAAGACTGCTATCATCGTTTTCCATTTTACAGCCAGAGAGATGAGACCAATGATGTCCTGCTTCACACTATAAATGAATACCCGACTAGCAGTAATTGACTAAAGTCTTCCCATATTGAAGATCCATGTTGTTTTTATACTGGTCCTTTATATGGTAGCGGGACTGGTGGTGGTCATTTATATATCTGGTAGAGATTTCTCTCATGGATGCAACAAAATTGTGATGAGCAAATAGCTCACGGGCAGTAGAAGTTAGGAGAACAAATGTGTAATTGTTAAGAATGATAATTAGTTTTTGAGCATCTGTTTTTATTGGAAAAGCTGCAAAACTTGGAATGCTAAGAGAGTGGTAACTTACGCATACAGAATTTCATCTCATTTGATTGGTAGATGTGATTTGCTAAATAAAAGTGGTACGCTAATTCCAGGACTGAATTTCTCTTCCTTGAAAGAATAAAAATGAGTTAGGTGCTGCAGGAAGATGTGGATCCTAAAATCATGGAAATTGTGATAGATCATGGTTTTTAAATTTTATCAATAAAGATAATGTTAAAATGCCTCAAGTAAAAATGCCCAGAGAACCTATAACTTATAACTCTGCTTCAGTGCTGCTGAGCTGAGTGGTGCCATGGCAGAAAATAGTGTTGATACTAATATCCAGAAAGCAGATGACTGTTTACCAGTGCAGTAAGAGAGCTAATTTTATGTTTAAGCATTTTAAAAAGCATTAATATATGATACATAAGCAGGGAATAAATGCACAAAATCCTGAAAAATAATAATATTCCATCTAACTTCTGTACCCATCTTCTCTGAGTGATAACTCTGACAAAAGCTGCAAGAGGTTATTGGCTGGGCATTTGTAACTAGAGATGGGCACGAACAGAAAAAAAAACCCGAACATGATGTTCATTGTTCGTTGCCATCCACAAACAGGGACTCATGAATAGAGATGGGCATGAACCAAAATACGAACCAAAATTAAGCATTAACCAAGCCGGTTCATGGTTCGCGAACCATGGTTTGTCAGATTCCATTTCTGACAAACCGCCACGAACTTTTAGGCTGGTTCATTTGGTTCGTTTTTTGGTTCATCACTGCACTGGTGCCAATCAATCAGTTTCCTAAGCAACAGGGGATGGACTTCCTGCAGACTCTGCTGACCCGGAAGTGAACTTCTGCTGGCCCAGAAGTGAACTTCTGCTGGCCCGGAAGTGAACTTCTGCTGGCCTGGAAGTGATGATTTTCTGACCCGGATGTGACTTTTCACTAACCAAACGAACTGGTTTGCGAACCAGGGGCAGGTTCATGAAAGTTTGTGGTTCGTGGTTCATGAAATTTGACAAACCATGAACCACATAGTTCGGGTCTTTTCTAGTTCATGCCCATCTCTACTCATGAACAACCACTAAGATGGCCCTGTTCATGAACATGTTCGTGGCTGGCTGTTCGTGGGAGCCAGCAGGCTCTTCTCCAGCCATCATCCAAGTTTAGTCAAGATACCTACTGCACCACTCCCAGAAACCTGACCTGAGCAGGCACCAGGAAAGGTACCAATAATAAATAATAGCTTCGCCCAGAGCCTGGCAGCAGCCCTGGAACTTGAAGGGGTAGATCCCTATCCCACCACACGCAATGAAAATTCAAGCTCCAATGCACTCTATCAAAATGCCAACAGCAACTATCTCTCCCTCTCCACTGTCTGCGAACTAAGCCAGAGCTGGGAGCCCCCCTCCCCCCTACTCTTTGCTCCCTAGTAACAAATTTGGAGCTCCACACTTGAAAGGAAGACCTGCCTATCAAGCTAAATTGGGCTTAGATTGGGGTTTTCAGGGCAACGGTAGGAGTTCAGACAGATTTCAGACAATCCCTGCCTAAGTTGCCAAGGGAATTGATTGCAGGTGCCAGACTGTCTGGCTTGACCAACAGCAACGAACAGCAATGGACAAGGCTTACAACGACCACCTGTTCGTTTAGAATGAGGCCTCATGAACAGCTTGTTCACGAACAGCAGATTGGATTGTTCGTGGGGTTTTTTTGTTTGTATTGCTGTTCGTGCCCATCTCTATTTGTAACATTTTAAGGAACTTGCAGAATCATGAGACTTTTAAATTTCATTCATACTTTAGTATATATTTTCCAGTAGAAGCACTTCACTGATTTGTAAAGACTCCTTATTCTACTGTGACAAGAAAAATGCAAAATTATGGCAGAAATAGTATACTTGTCATTTCAATTGCATTTTGAATATCTGTTAAAGCTTCACATACCCCCTCTGAGTAAAACTACAACCTTGAAAGGTAGGTCAGTGCTGTTTTCACCTTAATGCTGATGGGACGGGGGCTCTGCTCTTAGGTTACCTGATAAATTAATGGCTGAAGCAAAACTTGAATTGGGGACTTTACAGCAAGGTGTCAGATGCACCCCGCTTATCTGCCATGTATGCTTATATTCTCTGTATTGTAGTCTGCCAATGTAGTTGTTTGAGTGCACTGATACTGATGGATCTCTAATAAAGAAACTTTGACTGGACTCTTGAAGTGTCTGCAGTGAAGTAACTGGGGATCTAACTGGCAGAGCCTGACACAAGGCTTGCAGCATGATATTCTTTCTTTGAAGGTAGAATGTCACTAATATGGGGCACAATTAATGTGATATCTTTAGATCTCTTAAATAATATATGGAAGAATATGGGCTTGCTGATTTTCCTGCTTCTGAAGCACACATTTGCATAGGTGACACACTTCTCGACAGTTCTTGAATGAATGATATGCCCTGTCAAAAGACAAAGTCAATAATCTTACATGCACATCTGACATAAGAATAGTTGTAATGTGTTGCAATGTGTACATAACTGTCATTTTGTCTTTACTTGGGTCCAAAGGTAATTTACTGCACTGAACCTGGCTCAGTAAAGGACTCAGTAAAGGTGTAGTGGTTAAGAGCGACAGGACTCTAATCTGGAGAACTGGGTTTGTTTCCCCACTCCTCCGCTTGAAGCCAGCAAGTGACTTTGGGTCAGTTACAGCTCTTCCAGAGCTCTCTCAGCCCCACCCACCTCATAGGGTGATTGTCATGAGGATAATAACACACTTTGTAAACCGCTCTGAATATGGCATTAAGTTATCCTGAAGGGCAGTGTATAAATCAAATGTTGTTGTTTTCCTTCACAAGAAGCACCTTCATTGGATTACATATCTGTAAGCGGTTGGCCCAGCTGCTGCCATTTTAATAAGCAGTACTAGATATGGCTGCTTGTGATATTAAAGATGTTCAGGCCTCAGGAGTTAAAATGGCTGCTGTATTGCCACTAGAGAGCCTCCCTGCCCGGGAGAACGTGGCATGCATGGAATGCTGCACAGGAATGTGGCGTGATTGAGAAGCGATTGGGTTTACTATCCCTCCGGCCCAGAAGGAATCCAGTGCAACAAAGGTCTCGCAGAGTCATCCCCACTTAGCACATTCCTTTTCCTCCTCCCGTGATGAGATCTCCTGCCCATGATTGAGGAGCCAATCAAATGACATTCATAAGTATATACAGTCGTTCTTGGGAAAGTACAGTTCCCACATAAATTCATTAACTTAGCTCTGGTGGACTTCATCAGCAAACTATTCTTTTTGTGCAGCGCTAGAACATGTTTTGCATTTGCTTTCACATACCCCAGCAGCTGCCAATCAAGGTACTCAAACCTTTTGTCCAATCCAGGAACTGACCGTTGGGAGTCTTTGTCCTAATGGCTAGGTGGGCTCTTCTACCTCAGGGCACATTTTAATTATAAAGGTAGGGCTCTGGCCTCATTCAAATTGTGCACATTTCCTGAGTCCAAGCGCTGCTCCCTTAGGGTCACTTCCCTAAGTCTCTCTCTCATTGTACATGCTTACTGGATCCACAAGCGCTGTTCCCTTTAGGTTTGCTCTGAGCCTCTTGCTCCCTGAGCTGAGGATGCTGGACGTTTGAAGATTCTCTTTCTCTCTCTCTCTCTCTCTCTCTTCATCATGGACTGGACTACTCTTCGGGATAGGTAGATATACTTGCTCCCTCTCTCTATTCCCAATTTCTGGCTAAGTTTCCTAGGACTCTCTCTCTCTCTCTGTATGTAATTATTTCCCCCCAGTAATTTTGTGTGTATGTGCATGAAGCATTGTTCTTTAATAAAAAGTATTGCTTGATGTCAAAAACCAGCCTCGTTTGCTACTTTGGGGAGGGGACTCCGTTAAAGTTGGTGATTGATCCACGCGGTTACCGGCCTCTCACATAGCCATCCTCCTTGCTTGCTAATTCCCCCACAAATTATTTATTGCAAGGAGACCACTTCTGGTAACATATCCATGACAGCACAGTAACAATTTTGGCTCATGTTTGATTTTTTAAAAGTACTACCATCTACATGTGAAGAATTTTGCCAGTCATTTGAATGCAACTACTTCCCTCTCTGCTCCCATTCACTGTGTAGAAATTCTTCTCAGCTTATTTTTAACTGTCTCATAGAACACATTTTGTCATATCTATTTATATATTCTAGTATTGCATCGCAAAATATGAAATATATACAAAATGCAGAATTTTAAATATAGGGAAACTTACGTTCTGACAGAATTCTGCCCATTAGTTGCCAGATTCAATTCAAGGAACTAGCTATCACATACAAAGGCATTCATGGCCTTGGACCCACATATCTGCAGAACTGCCTTTCCTCCTATACCCCACCACAACAATTTTGCTCATGTGAACCAGGCTTTCTATAGGTGCAACCCTGCAAATGGGCAAGATCAGGAACAGCTGGTACATGCACATTCTCTGTAGAGGCCCCATCCTATGGAATGATCTGCCCCAGGAGGTCAAGAAGGCTCCACACAGTTTTGGCTTTCTGCAAATGATATCAAACAGAAATATTTAGAATGCATTTTTAAAAAGGAACAGGACTGTACTATAATAGATTCAGGATGGAACATGTTCCATTAGAAGGAAGAGAACTGTGGATTACACTACTAATATGAATTATCTGTTGCTTGATGTTTTTATCTTGTAACTGAATTATATTTCTACTTATATGATACTATTTCGTCCATTGTTCAAGATGGCATGTTTATGCCTTGTATCAAATTTCTGCTATTACATTGCTTGTTAGATATCTCCTCATTCTGTTGATTATATTGACTTCATTAAGTAATTTGTAATAAGTCTCAGTGAGAAAGATTGGACGATGAATAACATACATTTTTTTAAAAATCATGAAGAAATAATTGTGTACAACATTTGTCAAAATGCAAAATCCATGTGCAGTTTGGGTTCTGATTTAATAATTTTTACACATAGGCCGTTTACACATGTCTTACCTGCCACTGGAACATCATACAAAACACCTGGAAGACAGCGTCTTCTTGCGCGAAATCGTGCCAGGAAGATGCTGTCATTCGGGAGTTTTGCGCGAAATCGCATCTTCATGGCGCAATTCATGCAAGAAGATCCAAGATGTTCTGGCGGCAGATAAGATGTGTGAAAACGGCCCTTTTCTTTCATGATACAAATAATGATAGAACTTAAGCAATTTTTTTCCTGTTCAATTTATTTCTTGTTCAGTATCATATTTAGCATTCAACTGAAGAATTTTCTCCATAATCCACTATTGACTCAGAAATTCTGGCAGCAGTGAGGCAAGCAGCCAGGAATGTTACCCTATAGTAAGGCTCCTGGTGACTGCCTCCTCAATGCATTCACATGCTCTTGAAACACCTCTGACTTGGGTGACAAATCTATTCCACAGTGAATTTATCTATATAGAAATTGTACATGCCAGCTGTCTAGGGCCTTGCTCAAGACAGATTGCAACCTCCCCCCCATAATAAAATCAATAATATCATAACGTAAGAATTATCAATATTATAAACTAGAGGGATAAAATAGCATAAAACAGCATTCAGTACTTCTGGCTAGAATCAGATTGTAAAAACACATTGTGATGGACATGGTGAGTTCCAGCTCTGCCTCTCCGGGCGAAGAGCCAATGAGAGCTGGTGGAATGCTGGGCTAGTAACAGTTGGGATTTAAGTGAGGGCTCTCTACCTGATAAATAAAAGTTAAACAGGTGGCATAGTGTGATTTCCCTTAAATGCACACAGAACTACTGACTTGTACCTAAGAATCTAAGTTAGAATCCCAGAAATGAACTTGTTCAATATCCTCTAACCCTCTACTATTTCAGTAGTGTTTTTAAAGGCATGTAAGTCATTCTCCTGTTTCTATGTACAAAATGTGAATTGATGATATGCAGATTTCAGTAATGAGAATAAAGTTTTGAAATGCAAAACTTATTGGCTAACAGACATAGAAAATATTAATATGTTTGATGGAGTTTGCCAGCCACCTTGGACATCAGCAAGCATCAGCTATGCATTTGAGTGCAACTGTTTTGATCTAATATGAGTGAAATGTGATCAAATTATGAATTGTTACTTGAAAGAAAAAACCTTAGAATTGGAAATATACTCTTCATAAAATGACTGCCTCAGATTGAGCCCACTTGCGGGTTTTAAATTACATATCCATTTATGGATAATATTTATCTATATAAGGTTTAATTAGAAAAAGAAATAATCATATTGCTGTAAACATTCTCCCCATCTGTTTATTTTAGAAAAGCATTTTAGATCAACTTTGACATTCTTCCTTAATTAGGCAGCTCAAGCCCTAGGTGTAATGATCTGTCCATAGCTTTTACCAATTGATTTATCCTTCAATGATAGCTAGAGCTGCAGACTTAAATGTCAGATAGAAATTGCTTTATTTTGCTTCCTTTCTTGGCTTGCTTTTTGTTTTTTATTACATTTCAGGGAAGGAAAGATTTGCTATACTTCAATTCAATTGCAAGTAAAGTTTATTAAGATCATAAAAGTTTGCTTCTGTGTTCAGTTTAGAGGAAACTGTGATGGAGGGAGTGTATGTTACTATGTTCTCTTGTACATGGATAACTGCAACTTTTCAAAGGCCTATAACCTTTTGGCAGAGATGGACCATGGCCAGAGTTGGATGTGTTCAAGGCTGGAGATTACTCCTGTACCATCTTCAGAGTAAAGTGCCTATATTAACTACACACCCAATTTATTTAAGTAAGTATCATATCAAGATGAATGCTCAGCTTCATTCACTTCATTGGTAATGTGTCCCAAAATTTCATATGGTTTTTATTGCAGTTTTACAATACCTTTTCATATAATTTAATGCCATTTAGATGCATCAATACAAAAATAACATTAAAAACCATCTGAAGTTTAACTGGGAAGAAAATTATTCTTAGGGAACAGAAAATAAAACAAAAATGAAGGTTCTGGGATTCAATTCATACAAAAGAAAATCAAAAGTTAAAATGGGGATTGTTGAATTGAAACAGGTTGTGACATTTAGTAGCATCTTTGACTACCATGTTATTCTGTCACAACAAAAACACATAGAGTCCTGTGACAATACTCAAATACTGACCCGTTCATTGAGGAATTTTGCAGCTTTACAGTTAGGCATATGTGAATTCTGGAATGAAATATTTAAAAAATGTATTTATGTTAGACTGAACATAAAGAACCACAAGTAAAGGGAAAATACCACTAGGTCTGTTCTACAATCTTTCCTCAAAGAGTTCACCCACTGCTGTAATGGTTAAAATGATCTCATGCAACCACTTGAGTAAGAAGTTGGACAGATTATCGCATTAATAGAAGAACATTTCTGTACTGAATTTTGCCTGTTGCACACAGTGCTCTAGACTGAGGTGTAAAACAGTGGAAGACACTTTCTGAGGCTGAAGGGCACCTTTGGATCCAACCCAATACTTTAAAAGTCAGACGATGTAAGTTGTGAGGAAAATTCTAATTCTGTAATACTAATGTATTTATCACTGAAAAATAATGTGACATTCAGTATAGGTAAAGTTGAACATGAAGATGCCAATGAATTATTAAGGGTTATGTGAGGATGCTACTCAGTAATAGGCTATTAATATAAAAGAGTAACAGCTATATTTTATAGCTAAATACTGGGAAGCTTCACTTTCACAAATATTGTCAGTATTTGAATGATCCTTTGAACCACCTCTGTCGGCAAATGAAGTCTAGTGCTTCCCATCCATCAAAACCTCACTTTCATTAACTAATTGAAGAAAAAATAAAGTCACTTTTGCTCATGGCACTCCATTATGCTTTGAATTATAAGGCAGCAGCATGTCCAATTCAACATTACTTTATGGCTATTCTAATGATAGTGGAAGTTTTGCTGGCTGGACGTCATTCATCTTTGTACATTGCTGTGTATGCTTCAGAGATGTCTGCCTGATAATACTCGAAGAACTCTGCAGACACCTCCTTCGAAACCTTTTTCTTTATTAATAAATACTTTCACATTCTAAAATGAATTGAACATGTTCAAGAATTCACTGCTGTGAGTTTTAGTATAGCATAGTTGACTTTAAAATGTTCACGGAGCATAGCTACTAATCTGAATAGCTAAATGGAGCTTACATATATAGATGCAGTCATACTCTGAGAATCTTAATGGGTCTACTTATTCTGTTTTTAGAGAGGGAAAGAATCCTCATTTGGGGGAGGGTATTTATATATGGTTAATTATGTATATAATGCATTCATATTCCTATGGTCTTGCTGTTCCCAAGTTAGAAAATAGAATTCAGTCAGTGCATATAGCAATGGAGTGAATACTCCTTAGTTTGAATCCAAATTCTGTCACAAATTATAAGCAGGGAGTTTAAACCTTTGAATTAGCATTTGTGCTGTTTTTCAAATGCTTGAACTTGGGCTGTTTCCACATGCACTTAAAGGGATGGCCCACTCACGGACTGCTGGCAATATCTCAATCTGCAAAAAGCTTGTGGGCCATTTGGCTTCCATTTTTCAATGACCTTTCTGCGACTGCAGAAAGCATGTTCCTGGAAAAGTTGACGAAAGGACAGAAGCCAAACAGCCCACAACTGTTTTACAAATGGAGATGTCTGGATTAGAGATGGGCATGAACTGCATTATGAACGTCAAAAACCCACGAAATTGGCGATCACGCGATGGCGATCCGGCAGTTCGTGATTGTCCACGGTGAATGAAACAGTGTTTGGGAGAGGCCCGGTTTGGTGTGTTCGGCTGCAGTTTGGGAAGCCATACACTCAGGCGCTGGCAATCAATTCCCCTGGCAACGGAGCCGGGGGAATGCCTGAACTCTGTCTGTGCTCCTTCTGTCACCCAGGAAACCCGAATGGAACCCCAGCTTACCTTGATCGGCAGGTCTTCCTTCCAACCATGGAGCTGCAAAGCAGTTAAAAGTTGGGAGAAGACACCCAGAGGAGGGAGGGGAAAGGGGGTGTTCTGTAGCCATGGGCACTCCAATCTCATCCCTGCAAATCCTGATAGGCAGCTCTGATGGCCAAACACAGACCTCCCATTGCTCAATGGGACCTGTGCTTATAAATAGCTGTGGGCTCCCAGGCTGGGTTTCACTTTCAGTGAATAGTGGAGTAGGACAGAGCTCTTGCTTGCCACTTGCTAGCCTTTGGGGAGAGAGACTTAGAGTATAATTGAGCTTGGATTTTTGTGGGAGCTTCCTGGGGGCCTTGGATTGGAGAGGGTATAACTCCAAGATCCCTTTTGCAATCTTGTCCAAACTTGGGTGATGGCTGTAGGAGAGCTTGCAAAACACTCCCCAGGAATATGGGCTCTCTAACTGCCATGGGGGCCATTCCGTGCCCCACAAACTGCTATCCGCAAACCGGTTCGGCAACGGAAAATGTTTGTTGCGGTTCGTGATCTCGGGATAGTTATCAGCACCGAACCGCAAACCGCTCATTCAATAAATTTTGGGGGTTCATGCCCATGCCTAGTCTGGATTTCTGGGGGAAAGCCACCAGAGTGGTGAGTGAGCATGTGAAAATGACCTTGATCTAAACTTATAGCAAATTATATGAGCAATCATGCTCCAATTTTACCTTCCCATGGCTGCACTTTCCATCTCTTCATCAACCATCTGCCTCACCCACCCAAGAAAAAAAAATCTGTTTGCAAATTAGATGCATTCCTTGGTTTTTTCAAGCAAGTTGGGGTAGTGATTATAGAATTACTGGAGTGGGTGTCCAGGAGACTGGAGGACAGAGGGAAGAAGCAAGCAAGTGAAATTTGGCCTCAGTACTGGGGGGACCAAGCTGAGAGCAAGAACCTCTGGATGAGAGAGAGAGAGAGAGAGAGAGAGAGAGAGAGAGAGAGAGAGATGCCTTGTCCTGAAGCATGACCAATATCAACAGCCATGATGATGGAGGGAGAGTTGTGGAGAGAAAAAGAATCTGACCAAATCTAAAGTGCCATGCTAAAAAGATATTCTTATATACTTAAAAGTCATGCACTTTCCTGCTCTGAGGGGGATGCTAATAGGTAGACAATAAAGTTACCCTGTTGATTGAGGGCTTGATTAGTTTACCAAGCAGTTCTGAATAGTAAGGTGTGGTCGTTGAAGGTCCCTTGAAGGGAGTCCAAACTTTACTTGCTTAAGTTAATGACCCACAGGTGCTGGTTATTCAGTTTAGCTCAAGTGTGGGGAGGCCTCATGGAATCACAAGACAAGCAGTTTATCAAGCAACATGACGCTTTTTCATGAAAATCTGAATGTCTCATCATACAGCGACATCTTATTTCACCTTTCCTATTTTGATTATCTGGTTTAATCCGAGATTAAACCTCCATAGGGTGCAGGAGAGCAGGGGGCTCAGGGAGGGGGGATAACACATCCCAGGGACATGCAATCCATCAATAAGACGCCTTTAGCCAGGTTTAGATTAAGTCATAGACTGAAGTCTTTCCTTGCTCATATTATTCAATGAAAGTTATGTAACCCTTACTTTATTACTTTATTTATTTTGAATAAAAAAATTAAATTAAAAAAACTTGGTTTAGAAAATAGTTAAACTTAAGGTAAGTTTTGCAATTTGGAATAGAATATCTGAGTTTATGGGCTAAATCGATTATTTTACTGAATAAAGGGAAATTATTTTATAAAGAGTAGTAAGACCTATTAACATCCCTGTAGACAAAGCTTCTGATAAGCTATTTAATTAGGGTACCCCCTACTAATTAGATCAACATGTTCCCTTCCTGCAGTTGGCACTGAAGGACCAGTGCAGTGAAAGTTCAGGAGTTCTCATTTTTATTTAGATGAGCTCTTGCTTAAGGTTATTCAGTACCTTGCTATGCTGCTGATTTGGGGAGGGGCAGGATTGGTTCAACAGGCTTTGGGCTCTTCTGCCAATGTCATTTCACCAGCTGCAAGGGGTTGGGTTCCATGGATCCATTCCACTAGCAGATGTGCTTTCATATGGTAGAAGAAGCCTTCTTCAATATTTGAAAGAGGTAGTGAGGAAAAGGTAGATGGGCAAACCATTAGAAAATACATGAGAAACAGAAACAGAAACCAAGGCATTTAGGGGTTTTGAAGAACACCTAATGAATTTAAAAAAGGAAGGATCCTGCCCAAATGGGATTTGATATTGCTGGCACTGCTTTGTAAACTGAAAGCACCAGCCAGTTCACCAGCCCTGTAGCTAGAGCCGCTTTTGGCCAGTCAGCTTTTGGTATCAGGAGACTTTGAATAACACCCCCAGCCCAGCTAGTGTTTCCAGGTGTGTGCTGGAACAAAATGATTCACCTTCACTCCTTTCAAAAGCAGTTGGGGATTAGCTGGCTGCTTAAAGGCCAAGCAAGAATTTTCAGCCCCTCTCAGATTGGCCCAGAGAAGTGCTATTTCTGCCTGTTTCACACTGTTCTTCTTGGGGAGCTATTTAGTTAACCAGGCCTGATTTATACTGGCTACTAGCTAGGGACTAGGCAGGATTAGTGCAGGATAGATCAGCAAGCAACCTGAGTTTTCTGTGGATTTGTGGAGCTGGTCAACCTAGATACTGTGGGCTGTCTAACCCAAGTGCCTGGGGAGAAAACCTTCTGGCTGTTGAACATAATCATACAAACTGTCTAGTGTATGGGAATGGTGTTGAAGAACATAATCCCTTGGTACATTTCTGGTGTGTAGGCAGGAGAAAGCAAGGGGTGGTGATACATTTGAGATTTGAGCTAAGGTAGGTCTGCCAAAATGTGGGTGAAATCATGAAGAAGCAGGGACTGTTCTGGAGTCCCAGTCCAGCAATCCTACAACCACTATCCCAACTGGCTTGAGAAAACGGAGAACAGCATCTCATTTGCAAACTGTTTTTTTCCCTTGGATGGATGGGGCATATGGTTGAGGAAGAGATGGAGAAGGCAACCATGGGCAAGTAAAATTGGAACACACTTGCTGATACAATTTGCTATAAATTAAATTTTTAAAAGTTAAATGTAAGTATTTGCAGTTCAGCTGTAAATAAAGAATAAAACCTTAGATGGTTGTTGTGGTTTTTCTGGGCTGTATAGCCGTGGTCTTGGCATTGTAGTTCCTGATGTTTCACCAGCAGCTGTGACTGGCATCTTCAGAGGTGTAGCACCAACAGACAGAGATCTCAGTGTCACAGTTTGGAGAAGATGTTGGCAGGTAATTTATATCTACTCAGGAAGGTGGGTTTGGGCTGAGTCATCCTGTAAGAGTTTCCCAGGGTGTGGAATGCTAATGAAGGGAGGCTTCACTGTATCGTGAGGAGATTCTTTTGCATATGAATTGGACCTCCTTGAAGCCTTTGACAATATAATAAAACCTTAGTCTAAAACTTTGCCTGGCATCTTCATTTGAAGTCTGTGGTAGCACTACAAAAACCAGGAGCACTACAAAAACCAGGAGTTCAAACTGCAGAGAATTACAGTAAAGTGAGGTTCAAGGAAGAAAACACAGTCAATCTGACTAAAAAGAAGCTCAAATAATTGGCTATTTTGTACATAAGAGTCAGACAGGTTTATGCATAGCACACCAATGAAGTTTATTCTGCTGAATTACAAATGAAATATTGAAATGTACAAATTAGTCTACACACACATACACACGAGACTAAAGTAAAGCACTAGTGTAACACTTATATGGATATTTAAACAAGTCTATCTGTCTAACTTGTCTAAAATAAATGTGAAAGTATTGTGGACCTCTCAGTATAGTCTTCAGAGAATGCTGGAAAAGGCATAGATGGTCTTTATAAGATAATAAATTTTCAGTTGGTTCACGTTGAAATGATTTGACAAGGACAGCGTGTTTGTCCCTGGTTAGAAAGATTGGAACCAGAGTATAGTAACCTAAATTGATTTGATTCCAAACTCCCCTTATCTTAAAATGTTTAGAAATAGGAAAGTTTTTTATGATTTATTGCTTCAAAGCCATAAAGTCTCTTCCTGACAAAATGAAGTTGCAAGACATGTCTGTTAACCCCTTGTTCTTCCTAGTAGCTGTAAATCCTCCCCACCCCAGCTTGGTGCATGTGTATTAGAACTGAATGAAAGACTGTTTTTTTTACCCACATTCTTGACTAGTGTACGCAAATAGAAGTAAAAATCACACAGTATCATGGGAGCAAAATAAACCAACCTCAGTATCAGAATCCATGACTAAAAGAGCAATCCTAAACAGAGTTATGCCATCCTACACCATGGGCTTTAAAGGGTATAGCTCTGTTAAGGATTGCACTGTAATTGCTGTGGAAAGCTCACACTAGGCTGAGCTGCTTCTACTAACTGGGTTCCACAGCAACAATATCAACAATCTGTAGAACACAAACTCAAACACACACACACACACACACACACACACACACAAGGTGATAGACTGAGCAATGTTGATATCAAAGCTACAAATTAAAATGCACTCTTTAGAAAATGGATTGTGGGGGCAGTAACCTAAGGAAGGTCTTAGAAGAGACAGAGGAAGCCGCTTGCGGAAGGCCGATCGAGCTGTGGGAAGCAGAGGGAGGGGGCTGTTCTTAAACAGGTTGCAAGAACCTGACTTTCCCCTCCCTCATTTTTTTTCATATGTGTCTTAAGAATTATTTTACACATTTTGCTTCTTGATTTGTTTAATATGATAGTGACACATTTTCTCTGATACAGGATGTTTTTCATACTGTACAGAGGTATTTCTTGCGGACTTTCCTC
>NC_072796.1:51877963-52027963 GCF_028583425.1 Eublepharis macularius | reverse complement strand
GGGGAACTGATCCCTATAGCCTGGAGATCAGTTATAATTATAGCTGAAGATGAGTGATCAATAGAAGATAGGCTGGCTGATGTGTGACCAAGGGTAGATAAAGGTAAGGTGGCTGATGGGTGGAAAATAGGTTGCCAACTTCCATGTGGTGGTTAGAGATCTCCCAGAATTGCAACTGTTTTCCAGGTGGCCAAGATCAGCCCCTGGAGAAGATGGTTTTCTTGGAAGGTGGACTCTATGGCATTATACCCAGATAAGGTCCCTTTCCTCCCTCCCTAAACCCCTCTTTCCCCAAGCTCCACCCTCCTGAATCTCCAGGAATTTCACTACCTGGAGCTGTCAGGTGAGACATGACAGGAGAGGTGAGAATGACAGGAGAAAGGAAAATGTGAGAACCTGTTGGGGTTTTCAGAGAAGACAAAGAGGAAATAGTAGGAAAGTGATATCCTCCCAGCAAAAGTCCTTGCTTTACGTATAACATAAATTTATTTATTTATTTATTTATAGTTTTAAACACATTTGCACAGTTAGGAGGGTTTTACTTCTAATTACAACAAATCCATGAAAGCTAATCAGGATAAAATGCTGAAGTCTCAATGGCTGTTTTCAGCAGCTTCCAGAGTCTTCAGGGAGTCTTCTGATGCCTGGAGTATTCTTTGCTGTAGGATTCAGGATCATACCGAAAACTGAGTACTGGTGATGTGAAGTTGTAATTGAAAATAATATTGAAAACATTTTAAAATTTGATTCCCAATAAAACATTTTATGTTTTTCCACCTGTTCCCCCCCTTTTATAGACTTTCCAGAAGGAAAATTATTGCTTCAGACATAAAGGATGACAATACTTTTAATGCACTGTTTTTTCAGTGTTACAGCACTTAACATATATAATTCTCAGGTTAAAGCAGAAGAAAAATGGGATATTGATTATCAAGCTATACAGTATTTAAAGTGAAAAGCAGCCATTGAGTGATTGGGTTGGTGAAACTGTGCTGGGAGGTTATTGTCCTTCCCTTCTGCACCATTTTCCCATGGGGAGAAAAGTGGATACCTGTATGTTTTCACCAGCAGAACAAATAATGTTTATTTGTCATTAGAGAGCAATCCTAAACAAGTCTACTCAGAATCCTATTCAGGACTAGAGATGGGCACAAACCGAAATACGAACCAAAATTAAGCACGAACCAGGCTGGTGACGAACCATGGTTCGTCAGATCCCATTTCTGACAAACCACCACGAACTTTTAGGCTGGTTCGTTTGGTTCATTTTTTGGTTCGTCACTACAGACAGCCTGGTGCCAATCAATCAGTTTCCTAGGCAACAGGGGATGGATTTCCTGCAGACCTTCTGCTGACCTAGAAGTGACCTTCTACTAGCCCAGAAGTGACCTTCTGCTGGCCCGGAAGTGATGATTTTCTGACCCAGAAGTGATGTTTTCATGAACCAAATGGGCCGGTTCATGAACCAGGGGCAGGTTCATGAAAGTTCGTGGTTCATGGTTTGTGAAATTTGACAAACCATGAACCACATGGTTCGGTTTTTTTCCGGTTCATGCCCATCTCTCTTCAGGACTACACCTGCATGAATAGTGTCTAAATAATAATTAAGCTTTTGTTCTGGCTCAGCAACCCTATCTTATGCATGGTAGCATGTTTAGTTATTTATTTTATTAGGCATGTCCCATTGTTGCTCCTGGAATTCAGACTGGCACTCTCCAATCTAGGCATGGGCCAGTTCAAGATTTTCAGTGCAACACTAATCAGAGTTAGAACTTTCTCTATTGAGGTCAATAGGCTTAGAAGATGGTAGCTCTGCTTAGGATGGTATTGTTGGAGACCTACAAAGAAGATATTCTCCAGAATGCTCCCAGGAGCTCATGGTAGGAACATGCATGCCTATCTGAGACTCAGCAACCACAGGCTGTGTGTCAGAGATCACCCCACAGGAAGGGGTTACTAAGAATCAGACACCATGCAGAGTGATTCAACTCAGTATTAGTTTATTATGTGTATTCCAGACAAGACAAACAGTGCAATCCTAAATACCTTTAAACCCTTCTAAGTCTATTGAAATCAATGAGCTTAGAAGGGTGTAACTCTACCTAGGATTGCATGGTGAGTGTCCTGGTCAGAACAGAGGCAGAGTATTTAGCTTTGTGGTGCTGAAAGGAGCTTAGGCACAGCTTAAATTCAGTATTGCACAATGGAGTCTTGGTATAATTATTTCTGATTACATACAGAGAACTAAGCCCTGTTTACAACCTATTGCATCTTGATGAGAGATCATAATCATATACTGAGTGACTCAGTTGAATAGTGTTACAGAGTAAGGCTAAGCCAGAATCATCCTACAACTTCACAGGCAGTTTCTCAGTCTGTGAAATGGAATCGCTTTCAGTAATGGTTTAGAAGGGCAGCTGAAAGACTCTACCTAGGATTGCATGGTGAGTGTCCCGATCAGAATAGTAGCAGAATATTTAGTTTTGTGATGCTGAAAGGAGTTTTTACTGTGCAGCTACAAAATACTTGCTACATGCAAGGCTCTCTCCAGGTCACAGGCATTTGTTTAGTGCTCCATTTTTTAAAAATAGAACTTTAAAGGAACAAAAGAGTTATTCAGCCAACCAGATCTGAGTAGATGATAATATCATTATAAGCAAACACAATGAATTCAGAATGAGTACAATGCCCACATACCCTGACCTGGATAGCCCAGATGAGCCTGGTCTCATCAGATCTCAGAAGCTAAGCAGGGTTAGCCTTGGTTAGTAATTGGATGGGAGACCTCCAATGAAGACCAGAATTGCAGAGGCAGGCAACGGTAAATAGACATGGGCATGATCTGAATTATGATTTCAAAACCCTCCTGATTTTGGCATTTGCGCCATCGTGACTCAGCTAATCGGTTCTGTCCACTGCAACCGATCCAGCGAGTTTTCTTGTTCGGGACTTGATCGGATGGGTCAGTTTCTGTTTGGAATTGCAGACACTCTTGCGCCAGTAATTTATTCCCGGGGCAACGGAGTCAGGGCGGGGAATGAGCTGTGTTTGCCCTCCTTCTGTCGCCCTCAAAACATGAATGGAAGCCCAGCTTTCCTTGATTAGCAGGCTTCCTTCCAACCACGGAGCAGCCCAGGGGAGGGAGGGGGAAGGGGATGTTCTGAAGCCATGGGAACAAAGAAAGGCAAAAGGCAGCACGGGAGGCTGGGAGGCCGCCCACATTGTTCGTCTTTCCCCAGGACAAGGGGTGCGTGGGCAAGCCGGCTGCCCCTTGTCCTGGGGAAAGGCAAAAGGCAGCGCGGGAGGCTGGGAGGCTGCCTGCACCATTCGCCTTTCCCCAGGACAAGGGGCGCATAGGCAAGCCGGCCACCCCTTGTCTTGAGGGGCAGGTGAACGGTGCGGGCAGCCTCCGAGCCACTCGCGCTGCTGCCAGCTCCACAGCGCACCAGGACAGCCAGCTTGCTGCGTGGGAGTGGGCGACTCAGGAGCGCATGCACACGCGCAAGAGCCTGACTACAGTTGTCCTGGGCGCTGGCCTCCCCGATTCCAGATTCCGGGCCGGAAACAAGACTTGATCGGTTAGAATTGGTGACCTGCATTCGGCAGCAGCCCAGTTCCATGAACGGCTTAATCAGAATTTTTTTTGGATCATGCCCATGTCTAATGGTAAACCACCACTTGCCATGAAAACCCCACCAGGGGTTGCCATAAGTCAACTCTGACTTGAGGACACTCTCCACCACCACAATGTCTACACAAGGAGAATGGCCCACACTCTGAATTAGTTGTGTCAGTTTAGTGACATTAAGCATCATTGTTAGCTGGTTTAGAGTCTTCTATGCCCATTGAAGACAATATATTTAGAGGATGTAGCTCTGCTTAGGATGACACTGATCGAGGTGGGGCAGTCTAATTTTTTAATGGACAGAAGTTGAATGGGAAGATGAAGATTTTCAAAAATTGAATGAGGTAGACATTTGGGGTTCCCTGAAGCTAATTTTTAGCATTTTTTATCAGCAGACTTATTTACTATTACACAGTTGTATGACTTTGTAAAAGTTCAGATAAACATCCATAGACTGATGAGTAATTCAGTTCCAGGAACCGAGAAAGTTCCAAAGGCCTAGGAGTGGCAAAGCTCAGAGTAAAGGATGCTGTCTCCTGATTGACTGTGGTTGATGAGTCATAGCTTTCGCCCTTGTGAGCAAAGCAAGATGCTGCCTCCAAACTGGATTCCAAGATTCAGAAAGGAAGCAGAATGACTTATGCCTGTGTGCTGAATGGTAAACTAAATGCAGACCAACAAGCCAGGCACATAGACCCATCCCACTACTTTTGTAGTTAACATGGTAGCAAGTGACTAGCCCATTCTTCAAGCAAGAGATTTATAGAATATACTCTCAGGATCAGGCCATAACATATTTCAGTCCATAAACAGCATTCCATACCATGTGGCTCCATGCACTAGATTGCTCTCTAGTACAGTACACTGTACATTGAAGGCAGAAAATGACCCTGGCTATTCAAACAGCACTGCAGCCACAATGAGCATGTTTTGCATCACATTATTCCAGATGGACTTTCTCATCTGACTAGTCCCAGAATAATTTTAAGGCAAACTACCATTTAATATTGTTTCCTACATAATAATTTGGTGTTGCTGTGGTAAAGAAAAATGTAAATTAAAAAAAAGAACAAAACTAAAATTACTATTTTAATTTTTTCATGCCATTAATATGTAATATCATTATTATCACATGAATTGTCATGGTCAGGGCTGGGGTTCCCGCTTGGGAGGGCGCTGGGCTGAGTGGGAGGCAGAAAGCGAGAGTCCAAAACGCACCGGGGTCAAGAGCCAAGGAGACCGTCTGTCAGGGGAGCAAGCAGAGGAGAGTCAGAAAGCTGAGCCGAGGTCTGAAAGCTGAGTCGTCAGTTGCATGCAGAGACAGGCAAGAGGTGGTCGAGGGTGAAGTCGAGGTCAGGACACAGGAGGTCTATCTGAGCAAGGGCAGAGTACAAGGCAGGGGTGAAGCTTCCAGGAGCTGAGCTGCTGGGCGCAAGGAGTAGTAAACAATGTTGCTCCCACACTGGGCTCTGCCCAGCGTCTCCCTTATAAGCTCAGTGTGGCACAAGGGAACGAGGCTCAGGTGCTTCTCCTTCACTTGATTGCGCCGCCTCGTCCTTGGCATCCAGCTCCGCCCATCACTGTGCTTGCAGGTGAGCACTCTTCCGTCACTCCCAAACCGCCTCTTTTGCCCGAGCCTTCTGCCTTGCCACTGGCTCGCAAGGCTTGGTTCTCCGAGGCACCGTTTGGTCCTCCTCCCTGCGCGCCCCCTCCTCTTGCGCTGAGGGACCAGGTTGTGCTGAGGGGGCAGGTTGCCCTGCGGGATCGGGTTACACTGAGGGGCCGGGTTGCTGGTCACCGGGCGGCTCTTCATGGGCTGCGGGCGGGTCTCCCACGGGTTCTTCCAGCTCCTCAGAGGAGGAGGAAGGATCATCAGTGGGTAATGCACCCAGCCGACGCGGGTCTCCGACATGAATATCCAAGAAAAACCCACAGAATTATTGTATCTAATAAACATATGAAAGTTATCAGTCAAAGCAAAGGACCATTTTTCTTTGTTCGAAAATTAAGAATATTTTGGAGTTGAAATGTATACTGAAAATGCTACATACATAGATGGGTGGTGGTATGAAATACAGGTGGGCAAGAAGGAAGGTGAAGAGAATTGCCATGTGAGGAACATAAAGAAAATACAAGGGAGTAGCTTCTCATTTACTGAATCTGTTCTGAGGACCCAATTCATACAACTTGATTATGCCTTTATTAAAACCCACCCATTTCACGAGGTCTTTGACTTCAGTTGCTTAAAGAAACTGAAAGGAAGGCTAAGCATTTGTTTGCTCATCTTTATGGTTGCCTGATTGCAACCTAGAGAGTCACATTGTAGCTAGGTCTGCTGCAAACTTCACAGCAAGCAGGGTTGGTGCTCATCTCCCATTGCCTTCTGTGGGCTGAGCTTCACATCTCCTCATTTCATTGTTTGGCCTTGAGCAACTGTCAAATGGTGGGCTGCAGTAGCAGTGGCAATAGGGTTGCAAATCTCTCAGTGGGCCCTGGAGTTCTCCAGGAATTACAACTGATCTCCATACTGCAGAGATCAGTATCCCTGGAGAAAATAGAAGAGAGTCCAGTAGTACCTTTAAGACTAGCCAACGCATAAGCTTTCGAGAGCTACAGTTCTCTTTGTCAGATGAGAACTGTGGTTCTCGAAAGCTTATGCTACAGTAAAATTGGTTAGTCTTAAAGGTGCTACTGAACCCTTTTCTATTTTGCTACTACAGACTAACACAGCTAATTCCTCTGGATCTATGACCCTGGAGAAAATGGCAGCTTCAGAGAGTGGACTCTGTGGCATCATGTCTCAGCTGAGCTCTGTCCCTCTCCTAAACTGTGCCTTCCACCTCCAAATTCCCTGAAGTTGGCATCCATAAGGCTCAGGGGCGGTGTAGAGACTGAGAGCTTGCTGTGTGGTAGAAGGCTCTTTGTTTGAAAGTGAAGAATGTAGAATGTTTTCACAAAATTCATGACTTTTTGAGCCAATTTGTTTGATTCGTGAATGATTCATGATGCCAGACAGGCTGGCGCCGATCCATTGATTCTCTAGGCAGCACATGCCCGGAATGTCTGGAGACCTTTAGTTGCCATCGGAAACCCCAACCTAAGCCCACATAACCTTGATAGGCAGCTCTCCCAGCCAACTGGAGAGCTTCCATTCTGCCCTATACAGCAAGGAGCAGGGGGTTAATCCCCTAGGCAACTGAGGAGATGGGTCTTCTGTAGTCATGGGAACACCAGTCTCATCCCTCCAAACCCTGTTAGGCAGGTCTGTCTGCTAACCAGGGACTTCCTGTTCTGTTCTGTGTGAGCATTTCTTATATAAGGCACAGCTCTCTGCCTCATGCTTTTCAGTTCCAGTAGACAGAGGAACAGGGAGGACCTGTTGCTGGAATCTGGAGTGAGAGAGTGGAATTGGGAGCTTTTGGCTGGATTTGCTGCTGCTTTAAAAGAGACTGAAATGCTTCTTTCTTATTTTCAGCTCTTGGCCTTTCTGGGAAGGTCGTTGGATGAGGGTGCCTTCCTTCCTCCACCCCACCCAACCCCAGTCTCAGGGTATTGCCTGGCTCTGGGGCCTAGCTTGACTGAGGCCTACCTTTTTTTCCTTTAATTTTCTTTGCTTATATTCTTGTTTAGAGCATTTGTTTTTGCTGGCTTGTTGGGTGACGGTGGGTGGAGGAGAGCCTGCTGAAGTCTCCCTGTGAGTTTGGCATCTCTGGGTATGAAGGGGGCCATTGAAGTACCCTGAGTTCTGATGAATCTTGAAACTGATGAATCATTTCACAAAAAGGGACAATTTCCTGGAAGTTTATGATTTGTGATTCGTGGAATGCAACAAACCATGAAATGCTCATTTCGTTTTTTCCCATTTCATGCCCATCTCTAATTGCAGGAACATTCCTCATTGCTTGGTAGGCCCACCATACACATCTTCAATCTATTCAACATGGCAGTGGGTCTATGGGGGAGGGGAGATAAAAGGGAGTAATTTAGGGGGGCCACCTTCTTGTCCTCATGCACAGCATTATATGGTGCACTGTATTGTGTCATGCCACATGCAAACACGGGCCCAACAAATAGGGCCACAGGCTTCACAGTCAACCCAACAACCCCTTCAGCTCCCTTCTCATGAAAGGGAGGCAGGAAGCAAGTCAAGCTGACAGGGGTTCAGACACCACTAACTATTGCTTTTCAGACTGCTGACTGAGTAAAAAGACTCAGAGCTAAATTGAACTTCAATTTTGGGACACATAGGAATCCTGTAGTTTAGCTGCCAAAACCAGGTTACTAATCTGGATCAGTGCTATTGTTATGCTTTATATCCAGTAAGGAAAAAACAGACAGGTAACTGTATTTCTCTTACTTAGGTTAGAAGCTGCCAATGATGGGCCCTTTTGGTCAGAAAAATGACCAAGCACAATGGCCTCAATTTACTCTTTGTGTGGCTAAATTACATGATGGGGTATTAGTCATACATCTCCATTGCCAGGTGTCCTTTGAACTTCAGCAGCCTGGCTTTTTCTACCCAATTCTTCATCATGGTTCTGCCATCCATGTTTATTTTTGCTTATGTTATTCTGTAATGAACCATATCACATGGATAGTCTATCATCATCCAACAAATTATTTATATTAAAAATTATTGCAGGCTAAGTGATTGTCATTCATATATTTTGCTTCCTTGCTTTATCATAGGCATGTAGCACAAGGGAGAGGGGGGCTGCAGTGAGGAGGGAAAATGAAATGGCCCAGCTACACAACTCTGGGTTGGGAAATTCCTAGAGTTTTGGGGGAGGAACCTGGAGAGGGTGGGGTTTCGGGAGGCAAGGAACCTCAGTGAGGTATTAAACCACTGTGTCCACCCTCCAAAACAGCCATTTTCTCCAAGGGAACTAATCTCTATTGCCTGAAAATCAATTGTAATTCTGGGAAACTTTCAGCCCCCATCTGGAGGTTGGCAACCTTATGCCCAGCACACTCCTCTTCTGCAACAGGGCTTCTTTCATCTGCAGAAAGTCTACAGGGAGGAAAAAACGAGAAGGATCATTTATCTTATTTCCTGTTCCTTATCGCAGCCCCCCCCCCCCAACACACACACCAAGTTATATGTGTTATGTCCAGAAGGGTTCTCACCAATGCCTTGGCAGGGGAGGTGGGTGGAGTAGCAGTCACAGACTCTACTATGGAAAGTGGAATCAAGAGAAGATCCACTTCCATATTGCTTTGAAATGTCATAAAAGAAACAAACTAACATTTGCCATAAAAATAGGTGGGATAAAATGATATATCTGTCCATGCACAGAAATTAAACAACATCAAAAGCATACATTGTGGGTCCAGCTCAGAGGGTGAGGGGGTGAGGGCAAGATGGCATAAATCATGAAGACAACTTGGTGTAATTAAAATTTTATTTGGTCTGCAACTTATGGAGCTTTGGCACCTGCCAGCTAATGAACCCCCTGCTCACTCAGCCTCCTTTCTAAGGGTGGTGGTGGTGGTGGTGGTAGATCATTGGTTGACAGAAGGTGGAATTTCAAATGGGCATATGCCTATGCATGGATCCCTTGCCACCTGAGAGTAAGTGTGCCCTAAGAGTCCCCAAGCTTGGTTTGTCCCTGCCATACGTCATCTCCAAGAATCTTTTGGGGAGTCCCCAATTATGGGAAGCAGTATTTGCAGGGTGTACTCCACCCTCTAAGGATCCATAACCAATGCCAAACTGACCCTCCTCAAATTTGTGACAAAGCAAGAAACAAACCCCAAGAAACTCCAGAAACAATACGGCACTTACCCGGCAGGCTGGAGGCCGTTCAGCCGGGTGCCGTTATTGCCGCCCTGGAAGGAGTGAGGAAACACCGGCCCCGCCCTCCTTCCAGGAATGGGTTGCTGGGAGGGGCAGAGCAGAGGAAAGGACGTGCTCTGCCCGGCCCAGCCGCAGTCGCGGCCAGTTGCTTGGTGAGGGTAGACGTGTCTACCCTGGGCGAGCAACGGTTGCAGCGGCTCTCGGGGTGGCGGCGGACCAGCGGACCGGCGGAGAGGCGGCGGCGGCGTTCCGGAGGCGGCGGATTCAGCTGTCGGAGTCGGCCGCACAGCGCCGCGGCGTCGGGAGCGGGGGAGGCTTGCCACAAGCGCAGCGCGGCGCGGCGCTTTAAGCGTGGCCGTGCCTGCGGGGTGAGGCCTTTCGGCGCGGCGGCCTTGTGGGGCCTGTGGCCGTTCGGGGTAGTGGGGCGGCAGCCCCCGGGAGCGGGGGATGCTACCGGGCCCCTTTTAGGCCGGGCAAGCGGGGCTCTGTCGGCGCTTTTGCGCCTCGCCGCTCGGACCTTTGCCCGGTGGGGTTTGGGGCGTGTGCGGCGGTGGCGCAGCCTTGGGCGGGAAACGGAGGCGCCGTGGATTAGGCCCTGTGTGCAGCTGCGGTCTGGTGGGGTGGTGGGCGCTTCTGCGCTGTGTGTGCCCCCCCTCCCATAACCCACTGTTGGGTGGTAGGTGGTTGCCCCCAAGTCGCCCTTCGCTTGGGTGGTGGGGGCATTTGGTGCTTACGGGCATGGCGTGGCCACCTCCTGGGGCTCTCAGCCGGACTGGGGCTTCTGTAGGCCCACTGGGCGTTTCATTTTCCCTCTTCTTGGGCGGCCATTTTCTGGTGGCACTCGGGTGGGCGGCCATTTTGTGGCTGGCTCTTTTGCCTGCCGCATTTGCATTGGGCCTTTCTTGCTTGCTTTAGGTGGTGGTGGAGAGGGCATAACATGCCACCAAGGAAAGGTAGGGGACCCCCTAAGGGGAAGCAGCCAGCGGCTAAGCGAGCAGCCAAAAGGCCTTGCCCAGTCGTGTCTTCATCAGAGGAGGAAGAAGGGGCTGACCAGCAGGATATTCTGAAGCGCCTGCGCGCTTTGGAGCAGGTGAAAGGGTCTGTAGGTGTGTCATCACAGGAGGCTGATGTGGTGAGGCCTGTACGGAAGGCGTCCAGGAACGCAGTTAATAGAGATATTTTACGGCGTTTATCTCTTTTGGAAGGGGCAGCTGGAGGAGCGGCTGGCGGCGGCAGCAGCATGAGCGGCGCTGAGCCCACGGAACCTCAGGAGACGACCGGCGAAGGGGAGCAAGCCCGGCAGGAGGATTCTTCCCCTATAGCGGTCGCTGTGGAGCCTGTGGAGGCTGGAGGTAAGGACAGCACACCACAATCAGCTAGTCCTTGGCCTTGGGGGCCGTGGGCCCAGGCAGTGGCAGCCCCTCTGCCTGCTCTTCCACAGGGAGCTTACACGCCTTTTGGGGGGCAGGTAGGGGGTGGTGGTCAGGCATCCGGGACAGTAGCTGGTGTGGGGTTGTCACCGCAACAGGCAACGCCCGGGCTCGCATCTTGGGGAACTGGAGCTGCTCTCCCCTTCCCCAGCCCGTACTTTGGGTGGCCCGGGTATTCAGGAACCCAGTGGGGGCTTTATCCTCCCCTGGCGTTGGCATATGGACAGGTCCCCTTCAACGCTGTTCCATTTGGGGACACGGCATTGCCGTTGGGCGAACATTTGACTCAGGCAACTAAGGACAAGATATTGAAGGGGGAGTATGTGGACCTCTTTTCTCTGCTCTTTAGGGAGCTGGAGAAAAAGAGTAAGGACGAAATGGATGACAGGGACAAGGAGAGGCTCAAGAGGAGGAAGGTTGATAGGACGTGGAATAATTGGCTGCCCGGTTTTTTAATCTATGCCGGGGTCATTGTTAGGGCTCAACCTAGCCGGGCTATCCAGCTATTTCAATACCTTGACATTATATTCAAGGGATACACGGGCTTCTCGGGTGCTGCATGGATGCAGTACGACGAGGAGTTCCGTATGCGGGCTGCTATGAACCCGAATATCCCTTGGGATCGGGTTCACCAGGAACTATGGTTGCAGGTTATGTCCCCGGCTAAGCCAAGCATGATGGACAGGTCAGATAGTGGGCACGTTGTGCATAGGTCTGCGCAGGCCACAAGCTCCCGCGTTGCTGCGGGTCAGCCGGTTCAACCCCGGCTCCTGTGTTGGGAGTTTGCGTACAAGGGTTCCTGTATGCGGAAGCCTTGCCGATTTCGGCATGAGTGTCCCTCCTGTGGTGGTTCCCACCCGTACAATTCATGCCCCAAGGGTAAGCCGGGGTGGGGTGGGAAGAAACCAGGAGGTAGCGGTACGGGGGGTCAGCACCCCCCTGGAAAAGGGCCCCAGCCCGGTAAGGGTGAGGGTCCTTAGGCTGCTGTTGGAAAGTTATCCTGAGCAGGAGGATGCAGTTTATTTGCTCCAAGGTTTTCAGGAAGGGTTTCGGATTCCGTTTCAGGGCGTTAGGGCACCTTTTATGTCTGACAATTTACATTCTGTTTTGGAGAAAGAGGACATAGTCAGGAAGAAGATCGACAAGGAGTGTGCTGAGGGTCGAGTGCTGGGGCCATTTTCTGCCCCTCCGACCCCCAACTTCAGGGTATCTCCTCTGGGGGTTGTGCCTAAAAAGGCACAAGGGGAATTTCGCTTGATTCATCACCTGTCTTTCCCTAGGGGGGAATCGGTGAATGATGCCATTCCCGAGCAGTTATGTTCGGTCCGGTACACCTCTTTTGACCAAGCAGTCAGGGTGGTCCGTAGGTGTGGGGTGGGGGCTGAGATGGCGAAATGCGACATTAAGTCAGCCTTTCGTCTTCTGCCTGTTCACCCCAATGATTTCGAGCTTCTCGGCTTTGCCTTTAACAGGGAATTTTACATGGATAGAGCATTGCCCATGGGCTGCTCCATTTCGTGTGCGGCCTTCGAGCGTTTTAGTTCATTCCTTGAATGGGAGGTGCGGCGTAGGGCCGCCTCTCGCGATATGGCTCATTATTTAGATGATTTTTTGTTCGCTGGGCCGGCGGGGTCTGGACAGTGCGCTCGGCTTATGGCCGTTTTTATGGCCTTAGCGGAGGAGTTGGGCGTGCCATTGGCGCATGAGAAGACGGAGGGTCCTTCTCAGGTGCTGACTTTCTTGGGGATAGAATTGGACACTGTCCAACAGTCTTTCAGGTTGCCGGCAGATAAAGTGGATGAGCTTAGGTCCAGGGTGGTTAGGATGCGCTTTCAGCATAAGGTATCCCTGGTGGAGTTACAGCAGCTTGTGGGTTACCTTAATTTCGCCTGCAAGGCTATTGCTCCTGGCAGGGCCTTTCTGCGTCGGCTATGCGACGCCATGGCGGGTCTGACTGCACCTCATCATCGGTTGCGGGTGTCTGGGGGTATGCGTGCAGACCTAGCAGTGTGGGAATCTTTTCTCGCCGAGTTTAATGGGGTTTCGTTGTGGCGAGAGGTTCTCTTGCTTGAGGCGGAGCTTCAGGTGACGTCGGACGCGTCAGGATCCACTGGCTTCGGAGTTTATTTCCGGAAACATTGGTGCACGGAGCAGTGGCCAAAAGATTGGCGGGCATCTGCATTAGTTAGGGACCTCACCTTTTTGGAATTCTTCCCACTTTTGGTGGCGGTTCACCTGTGGGGGCAGGAACTGGCTAATCACACGGTACAATTTTGGTGTGATAACCAGGCAGTAGTTCAGGTGGTCAATGCACTAACATCCAAGTCCCCCATGGTAATGAGGGTGATGAGGGAATTTACTCTGTTGTGCCTCCGTAGGAATATTTTATTCAGAGCCAGGCATGTTCCTGGGGTGGATAACTGTAGGGCGGACGCCTTGTCTCACCTACAGATGGAGCGTTTTTGGAACCTTGCTCCGGAGGCCGATCGGCACCCGACTCGGATGCCACCAGAGCTATGGCAGCTTGGGAGGCCGAAGTATGTCGGGCTATTCAAGCAGCCATCGCACCCAGCACACGGAGAGCTTATCAGCGAGCGGTAGGCCAGTTAAGGGAGTTCAGGACGGCCGAGGGTTTGGCTGATAGCTGGCCGGTACCGGTTGAACACTTGCTACGATTCTGTATCTGGCAAAGAGGTAGGGGGTTGGTGGTGCGATCCATCAGGGGGCAGTTGGCAGCGCTAGCATTTGTCAGCAAAGCCAGGGGGTTGCCTGAGGCCACGGGTGACTTCCGGGTTAGGAAGATGTTGGAAGGTTGGGCCAGGGAATGCCCTAAAGGAGTGGATCTGCGGGAGCCCATTTCCCCGGCAGTCCTTAGGGGGCTGAAGGTGGCATGGAAAGAGGTTTGTTCGTCGCAGTATGAAGCGACACTTTTCCATGCGGCAGCTTTAACTGCCTTTTTTGGGGCCCTCCGGGTTAGTGAGCTGGTAGCTCAGTCAGGAAGGGATGCCTTGGGTCGTGCTTTGATGGCCGGGGACTTGAAGTTTGAGGGAAAGGCCGTTGCCCTTACGATTCGTTGGTCTAAAACTGACCAACAGAGGAAGGGGGCAGTGGTGCGGTTGGGTCCCTGTGCTGACGCGGAATTGTGCCCCATTAGGGCATTGAGCAGGTATTGGAAGGTGAGGGGAGATGGTGAGGGGTTGCTTTTCTCTCACCAGAGCGGTGCTCCGCTTACGCGTTTTCAGTTCTGGGCAGTGACGAAGCGAGCCTTGAGCAAGTTGGGGTTGAATGGGGTGAATTTTGGTACCCACTCGTTCAGGATTGGGGCTGCATCCACTGCTGCAGCCATGGGATACACGGGGCAGGCGATACAGCGGGTGGGCAGGTGGAAATCGGCTGCTTACCGTTCCTACGTACGTCCTTTTTCACATGTTGAACGTTGTTAATTGATTGTTTCTTAGGTTATGGAGTGTGCGGTGCCCGGCAACGTATCCTGATCTGCGGCCACAGTTATGTTTTTGGGGCTGCCCACCAAGCGAGAAGGACAGCTGTGGGGACACAGCTTGGATTGAGCGAGAAGGCTGTGCTGGAATGGCAGGGTCGCCATGGCCTGCGGTGGTCAGGACTCTTGCCCTTGCTGTTTGGATCGGGGCGTGACTCCCCCCATATCCTCGTTATTCATTTGGGTGGCAACGACTTGGGGATGCTTCAGGGCAAGGCGTTGTCTGCTCAAGCACAAGCTGATTTGCGCCTTATTTCTGAGCGATGGCCGGGAGTGCTGATTATATGGTCAGCCATGGTCCCTCGTTTGGTTTGGAGGGAAGCCGGTTCCCGACAAGCCATCGAGAGAGCGAGGATGAAGGCCAATCGTGCCATGCAAAAGGCTTTGGAAGGAGGGCTAGGAGTGTATTTGCCTCATCCTCGGATACGGGCCGGGGTGCCGGGCCTCTACAGAGGCGATGGGGTGCACCTCTCTGAAGTGGGCAACCAAATATTTTTGGATGACTTGCGGCAAGGGCTACAGTTGGCCCTAGGTTATCAGTGGGGCGCCAAGGCCTAAGCAGAGGCTTGGCCTCGGCGTTGGCAGGTTTTGGGGTAGTTAGGGTGCGGGCCGGTGAGCACCCTTGGCGCTTCCCCTTTAGTGGGAAGAGGGGCCTGCCTGAAGGGCTGGTACTGCTTTGACGGCTGCCAGTTGCAGGGGCAGGCTGCCTTTGGAAACCCCAGCTTGTGAGTCCTTACCTCACTGCTATACGGCTGAGGTGTTAGGAGCTTGAGAAGGGGGTGACCACGTTGCCTGGCCGGCTGGGTCCACGCCATCCAACGGATGGGTCGCACCCGGGGCTTCGGGGCTCGCCCAGACAGGTCAGGGCGGTGGTCCATACAGGTGGCCTGACCTGTACTGCTTTAGGCCCTTGCCGCTGTGTGTATTAATGTTAATGTATATAGTTAATAAAGTGGCCCTTAGATCCAACTTGGTGTCTGCCTCTTTATTCCAACTAGGGTGGCAATACGGCACTTACCCGGCAGGCTGGAGGCCGTTTAGCCGGGTGCCGTTATTGCCGCCCTGGAAGGAGTGAGGCAACACTGGCCCCGCCCTCCTTTCAGGAATGGGTTGCTGGGAGGGGGAGAGCAGAGGAAAGGACGTGCTCTGCCCGGCCCAGCCGCAGTTGCGGCCAGTTGCTTGACCCACCCTCCTCTCCCAGTATTGGTGCAGGATTAGCCGGCTGCTGTGTCAGAGTCAGGTAGGAATTTTTTCCTCCCCTCCGGAATTGGCAAAGTGGAGGGGTTTTTTTTTGCCTACCTTGCACCAGTACGTAGGGATTGAGGAATTTGGCTGCTGGGTGGTGCCAGTTAAGTTGTCCTGGCAGGTTTTGGGGTAGTTAGGGTGCGGGCCAGTGAGCACCCTTGGCAGTTCCCCTTTAGTGGGAAGAGGAGCCTGCCTGAAAGGCTGGTACTGCTTTGACGGCTGCCAGTTGCAGGGGCAGGCTGCCTTTGGAAACCCCAGCTTGCGAGTCCTTACCTCACTGCTATACGGCTGAGGTGTTAGGAGCTTGAGAAGGGGGTGACCACGTTGCCTGGCCGGCCGGGTCCGCGCCATCCAACGGATGGGTCGCACCCGGGGCTTCGGGGCTCGCCCAGACAGGTCAGGGCGGTGGTCCATAGGGATCCCGTGGCCTGACCTGTACCGCTTTAGGCCCTTGCCGCTGTGTGTATTAATGTTAATGTATATAGTTAATAAAGTGGCCCTTAGATCCAACTTGGTGTCTGCCTCTTTATTCCAACTAGGGTGGCAATACCATATCACATACTTGGACCAGATACCAAATGCCAGAAAACTCAAATCAAGGGGCAGGGATGGGTGGGAAGCCTGTCAAAAGCCAAATGCAGAGGGGCCTGTATGGCCCCCAATGTATGAGTAGCTAGCAGACCTGAGTGAAGACTGTGTCCCCCAGCTCTATTTATTGGGCCCACCCCCCAGAAGCCTGGCCAGCCCCACCACTGAATAGCTGGCAGGGAAATCTGAACTGTTAGCCGGCTGTGCTTTTCCATTGATGTAGCTGGGGGCTGCCAGGCACCAAGGAAATTGTGGCTGCCTTGTGCCTCACCCTCACACCTCATGGCCCAGAAATGGGGGTCCCTGGTAAGTCTGGGGACAGGGCTTCTTCATGTAAGGCAGTTTCATATGTTCAAAAACAAGAGGATATATTTTATTTATTTAAACCTTTTTAATCCCACTTTCCTCCTACAAAGCAGGACTCAAAGCTGCTTACAAAACAAAACAAGAAATAATAAAGAGCAGCCAGTGAATTGAGGCTGATCAGGTGGACAAACTCAATCCTTGATGGAACGGTCTCCCCTGACAAGCAGCAGCTTCAGTGTTTACTTCTGTAAGATGCTTTTGAAGCAACTTCAGCATCTAGTTTTGTAGATTCTGAAATAGATTAACAGGTTCATAATCTGTTGAGGCTGGTATGAATTCCATGATTTTAAAAAGTTATACAATACCTTTCTTGGATGTCTATGTGAAATATTTCTCTTATACAGATGTAAGATATTTAATTTCTCTAAGGCTGGGAAACACCCAAAACAAATAAATATTCAGAAGTATGATAAAGGAGGGGGGCTGTTTATACTAAATTAAACTATTTGGTTGTGTCTTAGTGAAATAATATAATTACAAGACTGGTGTATCAGAGTTCTGAATAACATAGTTCCCATTCTATGTTTTAAAAATTTAACATGATCTAAAACTTGTACTATGAAAATTAAAGACAGCTGAATAGACGACTGTTTATAAATACACAAAGAGGAACCACAGAACATTGGGGATGTTTTTAAAATCCAACTTGGTACTCATTCTACTTCTTTATTTACACATGGAGTATTTCTTGACTTCTCACACACACATCCTCACAAGCTCTTGCCCCTAGAGGTACCATTCGCCCACCTGGGGTGGGGGACCCCCTGCTCCCACCCTCCCCCCGCCCCCACTTACTTGGCTGGTGGGGGCATGCTTCCCAGGGTGACCCCCTGGGTGGCATGGCATGCCCCCAGGTGGCATGGTGTGCTCCTGTGCCCTCAGCGGGCTCATTTTGGGCCAAACCACACTTGCAACAGGCCTATTTAGCCTCTTGGTGAGTGCGGGAGTGCTCCCAGGCTGCCCTTTGACCCGCATAATGACATCACTTCCCAGAGTGCCAGGAGTGTATGCATGCACAAAAACAAACCCAGGAATGCAGCGAGGTGATTGCCAGGCTCCCAATCTCCCACCGGGGGAGTCAGGAGACCTGGCAAACATACTTGCCCCTGTTCAGTAATACACAGGTGTACAGCTCTATATGCATAAATGGAAACATGTAGAGAGGAGCATGGAGTATATGTACCTAGGCCAATGATCCCCAGTCTGGCACAATAGTGTCAGCCAATAGGTTTTCTGGAGACCTTTCTTCCCTATAGCATTTCTTCCCCAAAACAAATAGCCAGCCCCAACTTTTGTCCACCTCATTGGAGCAATGAAGTGCTTCAGAAGAATCCAGGAGCCATCGTTTTTGTGTCTGCAGAGAGCACCTACTTGGAAACAGCTTGCTTTATTTTGCATCTCTCAGTGTTTTATGATTGGCCCCAGCATGCCATGGCAGTCATTTGGTAGTTATAGTCACTCCCCATTTCTAAATTCTCAAAGTTCCCATAGGCTTACCAAGATTGGGGACCCCTGCCTT
This sequence comes from Eublepharis macularius, assembly GCF_028583425.1. Classification (NCBI taxonomy): domain Eukaryota; kingdom Metazoa; phylum Chordata; class Lepidosauria; order Squamata; family Eublepharidae; genus Eublepharis; species Eublepharis macularius. Next base: position 52,009,894 of record NC_072796.1, on the reverse strand, counting down.
TAGGCTTTCTGTGTGCAGTTGTGAGCACTGCAGAAAGCAGGGCCCCAACCATACATACAATGCATCTCTGTGTGTAAACCCATAGAGCTCTCTACAGAAAGCCTGTACACACAGAGAGTACAGTGCCCACTGGCATAGTGTTGCTTCCTGCTGCATGTATGGTGGATGCCCTTTGAAGAGTGCTATGGCACACACATCTATCACATACATACTTTCCCCTTTTTCAGTTCACATTCCTCTTAGCAGTTAGCTTGGGCAGCTGAAACAGGAGAGCAGCAAGGAAACCTGGACTGTGCTGTTGTGATTTTTTCTTGCCAACCAAAACTAAGCAAGCACTGAAGAGTGTCAGACCACCTCCTTCAGTTAAAATTTTTGATTGTTCCCTGGAAAGGAATCTCACATTTCATAACATTTTTTATTTGGTCCTTCACCTACCAAACACAAGAAACATAGACAAGAGAGAACTGGCTGACTTTTCAAATGTAATAACAATTCCAACTAGGGATGTGCGTTTCGGCTTTCTGAATGCCGAAAGAAAGCCGAAACAAAAGTGTTTCGGCTTCTTTTGGGTTAGCCGAAACGTTTCAGAGAAAGCCGAAACGTTTCGGCAAGCCGAAAGAAAAAAAGCCGAAACGTTTCGGCTTCTTTCGGTTTCTTTCGGCTTTTCAATGGGAAAATGCCTCCGTTTTCCCGGACGTCTGGGGGAGGCATTTTCCCACCGAATCAGCCCAAAATTGGTGGGGACCTTCCTCTAACCCCTCTCTAAAAATCCCCCAAGTTTCAGACCTATTGGACTTTGGGGGGCCATGTTATAGCCCCCCAAAGCAGGTCCCCCTACCTCCCATAAGAAAGCGAAGGAGCAGCATATTGTTAGCATGCTGCTGCTCATCTTCTTCATTATTTCCTATGGGGAAAAAATGAAGAAGCAGGCTTCCTTTGCCAGGGGTGGCATTTTGCATGCAGTAGGTGCTCTAATCTCTACCACTGACAGCTGGGGGAGGCTTGTCTTGCCAGGGGTGGCATTTTGCATGCAAAATGCCCCCCAACCCTCAGGGGCCCTTCTCCCACCCTTCCTCCCACCCCCCACCAAGGCTCAGACTGCTCCCACTTGGGGGGGGCCATTTCATGGCCTCCCCAAGTAGGTGCTCTAATCTCTACCACTGACAGCTGGGGGAGGCTTGTCTTGTCAGGGGTGGCATTTTGCATGCAAAATGCCCCCAACCCTCTGGGGCCCTTCTCCCACCCCTCCTCCCACCCCCCACCAAGGCTCAGCCTGCTCCCACTTGGGGGGCCATTTCATGGCCTCCCCAAGTAGGTCCTCTCAGCCCCTAAAGTCCACCCCTTACAGCCCCACACAAACCCAATTCCCCCCCAGCTGCCACACACAGACCCAAATCCCCACATTAGCCCCTCACAGACCCAAATCCACCCCCAGCAGCCCCACACCCATAACCCCAGGAACAGGCTGGCAAAGGCCAGCCCTCTCCCTTTGTTCCCTATGCTGGGAACTTCTAAACTCTCTTTCCCTGGGCAATTCTGCACAGCCCAGGGGTGCCACAATGGTGGGCACACTTCTGAGTGCCAGCTGGTCCCTGTGAAAGAGCACCTGAACCACAGACACCCTCCCTCAAATTCCCCTACCACCTACAGAGATGGCTGGCCAGCCAGCCCCATTGTTCCCTATGATGGGAACCAACTGCACAACAAAGAATAAAACACGAACAACACAAAATAAAGTTTTTTAAAAATTATTTTCTCCCTTTCAAAGTACAAGTAGGCAGAGCATTATGACACATTACACCAGCAGTCCTCCACACAGAAAAATTAACACAACTCACTTAACATCAGAGAATCACAAAACACGATTCCTGTCAAAAACACTTTATTTCTTGAACAGCTTTAGGTTACACAGCAGGGGGGCACACCAAAGGGCATGACAGCAGTATCTTACACAAAAATAACACAACTCACTTAACATCAGAGAATCACCCCAAAATATTGCTGTCAAAAGCACTTTATTTCCTTAACTGCTTTAGGTTACACAGTAGGAAGGCACAACAGGGCATGAAAGCAGTGTACTACATAAAAATAGCACAACTCCCTTCACATCAGAGAATCACACAAACACAACTGCTGTCAAAAACGGTGAAGTGGGTTGTATTATTTTGTGTAGTACACTTCTATCATGCCCAGCCTGTTCCTGGGGTTATGGGTGTGGGGCAGGTGGGGGTGGATTTGGGTCTGTGAGGGGCTAATGTGGGGATTTGGGTCTGTGTGTGGTAGCTGGGGGGGAATTGGGTTTGTGTGGGGCTGTAAGGGGTGGACTTTAGGGGCTGAGAGGACCTACTTGGGGAGGCCATGAAATGCCCCCCCAAGTGGGAGCAGGCTGAGCCTTGGTGGGGGGTGGGAGGAGGGGTGGGAGAAGGACCCCTGAGGGCTGGGGGGCATTTTGCATGCAAAATGCCACCCCTGGCAAGACAAGCCTCCCCCAGCTGTCAGTGGTAGAGAAAAGAGCACCTACTTGGGGAGGCCATGAAATGCCCCCCCCAAGTGGGAGCAGTCTGAGCCTTGGTGGGGGGTGGGAGGAAGGGTGGGAGAAGGGCCCCAGAGGGTTGGGGGCATTTTGCATGCAAAATGCCACCCCTGACAAGACAAGCCTCCCCCAGCTGTCAGTGGTAGAGATTAGAGCACCTACTTGGGGAGGCCATGAAATGCCCCCCCCAAGTGGGAGCAGTCTGAGCCTTGGTGGGGGGTGGGAGGAAGGGTGGGAGAAGGGCCCCTGAGGGTTGGGGGGCATTTTGCATGCAAAATGCCACCCCTGGCAAGACAAGCCTCCCCCAGCTGTCAGTGGTAGAGATTAGAGCACCTACTGCATGCAAAATGCCACCCCTGGCAAAGGAAGCCTGCTTCTTCATTTTTTCCCCATAGGAAATAATGAAGAAGATGAGCAGCAGCATGCTAACAATATGCTGCTCCCTCGCTTTCTTATGGGAGGTAGGGGGACCTGCTTTGGGGGGCTATAACATGGCCCCCCAAAGTCCAATAGGTCTGAAACTTGGGGGATTTTTAGAGAGGGGTTAGAGGAAGGTCCCCACCAATTTTGGGCTGATTCGGTGGGAAAATGCCTCCCCCAGACGTCCGGGAAGACGGAGGCATTTTCCCATTGAAAAAGCCGAAAGCCAAAAGCCGAAAGAAAGCCGAAACAAAGCCGAAAGCCGAAACGGCTGGCCGTTTCGGCTTTCAGCTTATTCGAAAGAGATTCTTCTTTCGGCTTTCGGCTTTTGGCTTTAGCCGAAATTTTTTGGCTTGCACACCCCTAATTCCAACATATTTATCTGCTCTCACATCTTCATCAACGAAGATATGAACCCAACACAAAAACAGTACCAAAACAGGGGAAAAAAGCAGTGTAATAGTTATTCATTAGTGTATTTTAAATGGCATTTATATGCCACTGCTACAGAGCCCTGCTTGTGGTACTTCACAAGCAAACACAATATATTAAAACAAAGAATTTTTTAAAACCCACAAAATTTGGGCATAAAAATGGCATAAAACAGCCACTGAGCAGTATAAAATATATCCATAAAATAACCCTCAGGTCAGGAATAAGCAAAAGTTTTCTTTAAAATATATTAAATTCCTTTATTAAAAGACTGGGGGGGGGGAGAATTTGGCCTAGTACCTAAAAGACAGCAAGACAAGCCTTAAGAGAAGACATCCCAAAGGTGTAGTGCCACCACTGAAAATGCTGTCTCTGTTTGCCACCTGCCACACTACTGTAAACAAGGACACTGTCTGCAGGGCAGATCTTAACAGGCATGCTGCACAGTACAAGGATTAGAGTTCTAGAACCAAAAAGATCTGAGTTCGCATCCCCATTCTGCCCTGGGCAACCTTGGGCCAGTCATTCACACTCTCTCTCAGCTTCAGGTACCTCACAGGGCTGTTGTGATAATAAAATACCCTGAATACGTTGGAGTAAGGCAAGGCTTTTTAAAAAGTAAAGTAGATCAGCATCATATAGCGCAATGTTTCCTACTTAGCATTTCTTATCACTTTGGGTGCTGTGACCTGACAATTGTCCTGCTGTTAAGAATATTTTTCTGGATTCCCTCCCCTCCCTCTTGAATAGTACTGGATTTTGATGGGGAATTCAACTTTATGTAAGGGGAACCTGCATTCATCCAAGTTGCTCCTCTGCACACAGAACATGATTAGTGGTTTCTGTTGATAGCAGTGCCCATTATTATAATAGCAGTAACAATGCAAACCTAGTCCTTGCACTCCAATGGAAATAGTATTTTCTCCTGTAATATAAGAGTTAGTGTAAACTAAAGGCATTTTCTGCTCCTGCGCTGCCAGCTACTGGGAAGGTCAAAAAGCTCATTTTCCTCCAGTCGCAGCCAATAAAAGTGATACATGGGTGGCATACCTAAATAAACATCCACAATAATTTTTGCATAGATGTAAAGAGACACTGAAATTGAGATGCAATTATTTAGCATTTATTGAGGAAGGAGATGGCTTATTTGGTGTGTCAAGGATTGCCTCCCCTGGGAGACAGGAAAAGCAGTCACCTCAATGTCTAAACTTTTTACAATGTGTCTACATGTCCATGGCATTAAACAGGTAATCCTGACTACTATCATTCGTGTAATTTCTACCGAATTTAAAGCCATTTCAGAGAAACCCTTGTGGGACACTTTAGGCCACAGTTACAGCAAATGAAGATTCAAAATTAGCAGACAAAAACCCCCAGCATTTCATTTAATGAGGGGAATTAACTGCAGACTACTGTAGGCAAGAGTAGTTTTGAATGTTTGAAATAAGAAGACAACTGAACCTGAAAATGGAATTTGATAAGACTTGGGCTGCCTGGCTTTATCAAACAGAAAACATGAAATGAGTAAAATGAAGTTATTTTTTTTCCTTAGAATTTTGGATAATAATAAACTATTGTAAGCATAATAATGTCACATAAAAGGAACCCCCATCCTAGACCTTTGCACTGTCTTATTGGCTAACAACAGCATCAGGCTGATGTTTTGAAATACTGCACGGGGGTAGCTTTGTATAACCCCTCCTGACCATTCATGTGATTAACACAGCAAATCTTGGAGTCAGGCATTTTTAGTAGCTGTAGTATGTCAATCTTAAGTAAACAGAGCAAGTATTCCTCAGAGACCCTGGCAGACCTCCTGCAAAGGTCAAAATAGATTCTTGATCTATTACCAATAGTACAAGCTGAAATTATTTTCATATCAATTTTCCTACTCAATTTCATCAATACTCTAAATTCCCTATACTCACTTTATTAAGGAAGATGTCTACATTTGGAGTCAAGGTGGAAACTGTAGAATCAGAGAAAGACATAATGTAATGCTCTTAAAAAGACCAGAACTGGAAGAGATATCAAAGAGAGGTCTTTCTTTTTAGTTCTCTGATGGTTGAAATTGTTCTGTTCAGATAATTGGTTCTTTGGTTGTTGAATCTTAGAAATACATGTTGATCTAAAAAGTTCCAGATGTGTGTTCTCCATATAAAGAGAACCTTCTTGTGGACAGCACAGTGCAAAGCAACAGTGAAGGCCACCCCAATAAAAGGCTGTCATTCTTAAATTGCAGGTACAGACAGAAAGGATAAGCACCTGCCACCTATTTCCTCCTCCCCACCTGAACTCTGCTTACCAGGAATCCAGTTTTCTAGCCTCCGTTGCTCATCAAGAGGAAAGAATCAGCAGCACCCCCCAATGTGGTATTTGGATGGATCCTATAATATTATTCTGTAAATGACACAGTGAGCTTTCCATTGCTTCAAGAGGCTCTTCCTGTAGTATATAAAAACACTGCCACCCAACCTGCTGCTTCCCAAGTCTTTGCATTTCTTACCAAGTCATGAAGAATAATCTTGGGAAGGGCATCCCTTCCATTATGTGAATGACATATGATGAGATGAGTGATTTGTGGCTTCTAGAAAATCCAAACTAAGCTTGGTGCCTTCCTTTCCTTATCAAATCATAGAAAACAATGGTAAGCACCATTTGACAGTAAGAATGAATAAACCTGCTCTAAAAGTTCCATAATCTTGTGAGTTGCTTAAAAAGATTCCACCGAGAATGCTGAGTTTGCATAACGGAAAGATATTTCAAGTGATCAAAATCTAGAATGCTCCATTTGTGAGATATAAAATGAGTAGTTGGCCATACATCAGATACAGATTTGTGAAATATTGTTTTATGTCATGAAATCTTCAGAAATTGTTGATTCTGTGATTGAAAGTATTTGTTCATCCACAGTACCATGCAGTAAAAACATTTTCACCCTGCAGCGAAAAATTTCTGGAACTGGGAATTATTAATGATACTTGTATTATTTTTCAGTCTTCTAAACTACAATACATGGTGGACGAGGGTACATGAAAATGCTATTTCAGGAATTATTTTTAGTTCACATAATTTTTAGGAAACAGCCACAAAAGCACCACTCATGTTAATGACTAGTGTGGCTAAATAGGTGGCATCATTGGAAAAACCACAACGTGATTTACTGCTACTCACCCATTCAGTCAACATGTTATACAGGAATAAATGGGTGGGGATAGTAGTTTTTTTAATTTTCAAAATGATTTCAATTTTTTTCCCTACTGTTTGAAATCATTTAAATTTCTATTCATCCTTGTGTTAATCAAACTGACAATACTTTCTTTTCATGACATTGGCGTTTTCCTTTGAACCTATTTTCCTGTCCAAAACATCTTTCTTGTTCCACATGGTTTGTGCAGCTATAAACCAGCATTAGACAAATAAAGGATTTATAAATACATACTAATACCAAATGAACAGCACATGAAATTATACAATGTGCATTCACAATGAAAATCACTAGCAGCACAAAGTGGCAGTTGAAAATAAAAAATACTCTTCCTTGGTGAGAATTCCTCACGTGCCAGATATGTATGAGATAAGGTGAATGTGAGCGGACCTTCTTTGCTACTACAGTCCAAAGTCTTTGGAACACCCTCCATTTGGAAACGCCACTAACCATTCAATGCTGGCTCTCTAGAAGTCTAAATATAGGCTGATTCCGCACACGTTGGATAATGCACTTCCAATCCTCTTTAGAGATCATTTGGAACTGAATTTTTCATGTGTGAAACAAAAAATCCACTTCCAAACAATTGCTAAAGTGCATTGAAAGTGCATTATCCAATGTGTGCGGAATCAGCCATCATTCAGTTTTGGAAGGAATTTGATGGGAGAAAACCACCTCTCCCCCTCCCCCCCCCACCAATGAATTGTCTGTATGCCAGGATTTTCATTTGTCATTTTATCAATTTGGTTTTTACTACTGCTTAATTTCAGGTTTTTAGTACTGCTTACTTTCTTAAGCATAACAAGGAATTCTTGTTGCTATTTTAAGATGTAAGTTTCTGGTGCAGTAACTATTGCTTTAGTTATTTCTGTCAATACTAATAGTCTTCTAATTGCTGATCTATGATTTAATATTTATTGTTTTAAAATTTTAAGCTCTATGTTGTGGGCCATTTTGAGCAGTTTTATAGACAAGCACAAAATGTATCATATAAATAAATAGACTATAAAAATAAATATTTTTAATTCCTCATGGGAGAGGAGGGAAGATTATTTTTAAAGTAAAAAAATAGGCAGAATTCCATATGGGTTTCTAAGATGCAGCTCTTCTAACAATATTAATATTGTGGTTTTAATTTAACTGGAATAACTGAACATTTTGAATCTTGGTGCCAATGATAAAGATGATTCATACATGAGCCTGGACCGTAACAGATACTCCATGTATTTATTGTAGCCAGTGGTATGGATCCTTGTGATTGTGTAATACTTCAGGAGAACTAAATAATCTGGCATTCCGTTAGACTCCCAGACCTGAGAAAATGTCTTTTCACGGGCATACATGTGAAAGGAAGTGATATCATCATTTGGTTGTGATACATGGAGAGGAAAATGCAAAAGGTTTTTATCAGAGGCTCTGTCCATTAGTATTACATCATTTATTTTTGTTTTGGTGACATTAAAGTTATAATTTCACTAACTCCTAGACTGTGCTCCAGATGCAGCAATATCACATAGCCCTTTTGTTCAAGCAAGCTCTCATTGTCACTAGATGGCACTCTCTCCTCCAGTATACAACTATCAGTATTTGCATTGAGAATTAATATGATTTTGAATAATGCTGTATTAAAAGTGTTTAATCTGGACAAAGTGAAAACTGGCCATCAGAGTTGAAGTATATCATTTTCTTTTAAGTAAGGAGAACTGTGTGCCCTTAACTTCATATTTTTCATCAGTCCATCCATTGTTTTGTTTTAAACAAAATACTAAAACCTTCCTATGTATGTGTGGGTGGGTGTGTATACACACACACATATGCATAAACTTATGTACATTCCAATATATTTGATTTCTGTCATCACCTGAAGACTAGTACATGTAACATTTTTATAGTAAAACTATGTATTACTACATAACTATAGTAAAACTATGTATTACTAATAAATGTAGGCTGACATCCATGCTTTATTCCAAAGTATTTCTTTCACAATTTTAAATTTGTATTTCTGCATAATTAATCTTTTTGATCTGTTGATTAAACAATATATAAAAAAATTAATTCACAAAATTAATCTTTGATTAACAAAAACCTTAAAATATATTCAGCTGCTGTCTTCATTACACTTTGGTTACATAGTATCCAAATTATTTTTGCACCCCTGTATGGTTTTTCCTGTTATAAATATGTGTTTCATTTATTGCTTAAAAGCAACAATCACTCATTCTCTATTTGGTATGAAAGATGGAACAGTTTTTAGTGTTAGTCTTATCGATACAGGGCTTACTTCATAGGAAATTAACATAGTTATTAGAAATCTACAAAAATGAACAGGATTTCAGTGCATCTCATACTTGTCCATGTTATGCCTGCTGGATTTTCTTAGCACCATGTCAATACGACATCAATATCATCATTAGAAATTTAGCAATCAAACAGATAGGTTTGCAGTGTATGCTTATCATGATTAGTTAAGCATGAACTGCATATTTCTCTTAACAGCATGCCAATATCATCATTCAATCAAAGAGGCTTGGGACTTATGCATATGTCAAGGGTACACATTTTCATTCCAAAAAGAATTTCCCTTTGGTTCTTTTCATTTGATTGCAGTGAAATCAACATTGTCTTTTGAATGATAGAAAGAAAGAAGTATCTTTTTGTAAGAAACAACTAAACGTATCCAGCAACTGGGATTCCAAAAGAATAACTATGACAAAATGGTTTGCAAAAAACAAGAGTGACTGCCGGGGAAAAAATCCTGTGTTTGGGAATTGTTATTAAAAATACATACCTGTGATTGCAAACTGTATTTTTTTTTTGGCTTGGCGTAAAAGGACATTACTGATAATTTTACAAGTTTGTGCTGAAATAAGCTATCTTCACTAAAGTGTATTAAAAGAAAACAGGGGCTTGTCATCAAAATAGACTCCGGCTGGAAATATATTGTTGCATGTATGTTTAACTCTAACAAGGCTAGCAATATGAGTATATTAATAGCAGTCATGATAACTGGGACAGTGCTAGGCACTTTAATTCTGGGCCATATGCTAGAGAATTAATGGGCATGCCACTTCCACTGGAAGCTAGCAAGCAATTAGCCATTTCCCCACATGCAAATACAGCCTCTATTTTTACACCAGTCCAATGTGCTGCTGTACATTGGATAGGATAGCAGGGGCTCCTTTGATCCCTCCTTTACCTTTTACCATTCACATTTGTGTTATCCTCAAAATACCTTAATAAAATAAATTGCAAAGTGTCCGTGTAGAAAGAAATGGCACTCCCTCTTCCTATACTTTCTGGAAGCAAACCAGCACTCATTGCACAATGTTTAAGTTCTTTTTTTTCAAAGTATTACAATCCCATTTATTATTTCTGTGTGTCTCTCTGTGTGTGTGTGTGTGTGTGTGAGAAAAACAGTGTGAAAGGTGGAGATGAAATCCTTACTGCTTCTAAAACATGCCTATTAAGAGGCAACTTTAGAACTCACAATTACATTAACGAAGGGCAGCATTTGTTTCCAAAGAAACATATGGGGTTGTAAAAATACAGCCTCTTGGCATCCTCGATCATATAGTTAACAGCCTCCATTTATGATGTTCCTGGTAAGGTGGGGCACTGGCTTCAGCACAGTGAATGGATCTCTGTGTGTGTCTGAGATTAGCCCCCTTCAGATATTTCTAGTCTTCAAGGCTGTGTGAGGTCTGCACCTGGATCTTTTCTGTGACATCTTGCACTAGGCGAGGACAAGGGCATTTCACAGACATTTTACAACTACTTTGACCTTACATGACATTTCACCTTGGTTGTTATTATAGATTGAGATCTCCCCACCAATTCCCCTTTGCAAAGCTTCTGTCCTAGCTTTATGACTCAAGAAAATCATACTTATTTTTTTAAAATTGGCCATAGTTTCAGAATAATCAGGTAATCTATAGAAAACAGGACGACCCTTTGGCTCTTCCTATTTAATCAAATCCTCAAGCTAGAGCTATGTGTGCCTGTGAATATTGGTTGATGTACACACTTACATTATATGTGTATGTGGGCACGTGTGTGATCTTTTTTCTTAACTCAATTTAGTGCAGCCATAGTAAGTGTATATTCTCTCTCCAACCTGCAAGGGTGCTTCCAGTGAACCAGATCACATGACTGAAGATTTGGATCTCATCAATTGTAGCTCTATCCCATTTAGAGGATGTGAACTTTAGGGTTAGGTATAGGGTTAGTCGGGACAGCAATGCCAGAGTAAAGGGGAAATGCTTTTGTACTGGCTATTGCTGTGAGAACCTGAAACAGATACTGCTGACAACTGTGTTTTCCAAACCGCCAGGTATTTACACTCAGCTGATGCTATGATAATTCACACAGAATAGATAGAAGCGGTATTGCTGTATATATTCTTTCTCCTAATGAGTCATTATCCTGGAGATGATGAAGAGATGAGTAGAATATAAGTGTATTAAAAACATAATTGCTTTTCTATTCAAACGGAAGCAGCATAGTATATACCATAGTGACAAATGTCTAATGAATAGTGGTGGAGGGTTTTGTTCTGTCTCAGTTTATGGCAGTGCTTTGCCATAACAGCATAGTTAAAATCTTAATTGCTTTTCATTTTTGCAGTTACCTGATCATTCTTTCCTACATTGGAGAATGCCATTTTCAATACACACACACAAGTTTCTTTGATTGGTGAACATGTTACGTGGTTGATGTCCATGTTGCGGTTAGTGTGCATACTATCTTTTAATTCAGCAAAGAAAAAAAAGTACTGTAACATACTTTATTAGAAAACACCATGTTACAAATATGAATGCATTCCATTGTGCAACATCCAGATTTCTATTTAAAAAATAGTCTCTCCTATTCCACTTACTTATAATATAATTGCCCATAGCCGCTTATTCTAGGCACAAATGTATAATAATTTGAACTAATTACGAATTGTTTTCAAGATGCAATAATACAATAATTGTTTTAATCAATATGATCAGCACAAGTGAAAAAGAGCATGTATTTTCTTACCCAGCAATTAATATATTTATATGTATATACATTTATGCATATGCACTGACAATGGATATGTGAACCATACTTCCTCTTTTCATTATGTATGATGCAGTAATGGATACAAAATTTCAGCAAATTGGATACTAGACTTCAGTTGTTCCTTTGGTCTGTTAATAATAGGAAATTAAGAATGTGCATTTAACAAAACAACAACAACAACAAAACACTGTAGCATTCAGATGTATCATCCAGAGAGACATCCATGTATTTCTCATGATTATATTTGGACAACCTTTGCCTTCATTCCGATGATCCTTCTCGTTTTCTCTGTCCATGTTTGTCAGCTGAGGACTTCAAAATGTACGATAATTACCTTTTACAAATCAATAACACTATGCAGTGCACAATCATGGCACAGAGTCATTTGGACTATACATTTGGCTTTTATATGAAATGGAACAAGATGAGCACTTTTTACTGAAGCCACCAGAACACCGTTACCAAGATAAATACAGTTACTGTGAGCATATGAAGCTGCCTTATAATGAATCAGACCATCAGTCCCTCAGGGTCAGTATTGTCTACTTGTATTGGCAGTGGCTGTTTGGGATCTCCGGCAGAGGTCTTTCACACCACCTACTACCTGATACTTTTAGCTGGAGCTGACGGGGATTCAACCTGGGCCCTTCTGCATGCCAAGAAAAAAGAGTGCAATAGTCCCATTTTATTCAGTGGGTCATTCTCGAAGGAAAGCACTCTTAGGATTGCAGCCAAAAACAATTTTATAAGCTTAGATCAGGCTGACTACTGCTTAAAAGCTTCTGATTCTCTCCTTTTATTCCATTGCTGTTGATTCTCAAGCTTCAATGGTGTGGTATAAAGTCATGAGGAGGTTAACAAGTTCTGAACAGTGCCCGTGTCTAAATATATCAGCACAGCTGGGAACATTTTAGCAGCCAATCATATATCAAGATTTTGTTATATCCACTTTACAGTACAATCTCTATTAACTTTTGCTGGTGACAAGGGAACTGGAACGTTGAGAACAGTCTTCTGTCAGTGCAAACAATTGAAAAACAAAAGCTCCTCATAAGACCTATAGGGAGGGATATAAATCAAATCCCCATGAGAAAATATGAGCCACATATCAAATGTATCTGAAGAAGGGATACATCTGAAGGTATCTGAAGGAGGGAGCTTTGACTCTCTAACCTTTATACCATGAAAAATCTTGTTCGTTTCTAAGGTGGCACTGGACTCAAATCCTGATGTTATACATCAGACCAACAAAACTATCTACCTGAAAATATCAAATGTCAATAAAATAAAAAGTTCAACTGCAAAAAGAAAAATCACACGTGGATCTCTAAGGACACTTTGCTAATCCAACTTCTGGCTCCTAATTCAGTTTCAGTCTCATCTAAATTCCATGCATGGAAGTGCAACTTCCTTGCTTCGTCTCCCCACTACAGCCTGAAATGTGCTCTGAAATGGTGCTCCTATGGGACAGGGGATTCCCTCTTCCTGCACCAGGAGAGCCATGAGCTGAAGTGCTGACATGCTGCTTCAGCAGGAGAGAAATCAGCAAAAATCACTCCCCTATTTTCATATGCAGACGTTTCCCAAAGGATCCTGCCCTGTGTTTTAATCATGACCAGTAGCAGATGCCTTCTTCAGAATGCTCATGTCCAAACAGAAGAAAGAGCTCAATGAGGTGCCCCTAGTGAATCTAGCCATGGCGACTCTTTCCCCCACCAACTGGCACCAGACAGGTGTTTGGGAACGAATCTTGCACTGAGGGAATAAGAGAGAAGTAGTAATCTATACATCCAGCTTCCAATGATTTTAGGCAAGGTAACCCTCCTTCTACCAATTGTCCCTACAGGATCACTTAAAAACAGCTTTAATGAAGTTACTGTATTTACCTACTTGTTGTAAGCTGCCTTGAATATTTTTAAAAGTAGAAAAGTGGGAAATAAATACTTCAATGTCATAAATAAGGACATATCCTTAGAGCAGAAATATAAAGCCCAAATGAGTTGGAAGTAGAGCAGGGCACAGAGCGAGCAAATGCTATGGACCACTGGTCCATGATCCATCGTTTTTCTCGGACCACGAACTTCACGGACCCACCTCGTTCATGGACCGGTTTGTTGATTCATGATCACTTCTGGGGGCCCTAGGACCACCCCCTTCACACTCAGGGATGCTAAACTTGCAGCAAGGCTTCAGCAGACTCTCCTCTAGCCACCCTCCAAGTTTGGCCGAGATTGCATTTTGGAGGTCTGAGTTACAGACCCCTAAAGTAGCCGCCCCCAGAAAACTTACAGTAGATACTAGGAGTTGCAAATGCCAATTGACTTGCATTGGCTTGCAGCACCAAAAAGTTGCAATGAAAAAAATCAAACAGAAAAGGGTGGGGGAAGAGCCCCCTCGCTCACCCCACAGACACCTTCCCAGCCATTGTCTAGGGAATTAATTCTTGCTAATTGTTTGCATAGAGCAGAATGGGAGCTCTCTGGTTGGTAGGCAGAGCTGCTTATCAAGGTTCTGAGGGCTAAGATTAGTGTTCTCATGGCTACAGAACGTCCAGCCCTCCATTGCCTTGGGAATTAATTCTTCCTCCTTGTTCACATAGAACACAATGATCCAGAGGAGTTACTACATGTTAGTCTGTAGTAGCAAAATAGAAAAGAGTCCAGTAGCACTTTTAAGACAAACCAACTTTACTGTAGCATAAGCTTTCGAGAATCACAGTTCTCTTCGTCAGATGCATGGAGGGTAAGAAGAAACTGGTCAGATATATAGGAGGAGAGGGGAGAGGGGAGTAGATGCAATCAGTGGCTTCTGATAATGGGATCAGTTTGCTTCTGATAATGAAATCAGTTACTTTTAATAATGAGATAACCATTCATAGTCTCTATTCAATCCAAGCCTGACTGAGTCAAATTCACATATGAATTCCAATTCTGCAGCTTCTCATTGGATTCTGTTTTTGAAAGGTTTCTGTTGAACTACAGTGACCTTGAGGGAATGTCCTGATAGACTGAAGTGTTCTCCCGCTGGTTTCTGGATGTTGCCATTTTTAATGTCAGATTTGTGTCCGTTTATTCTTTTGCGCAGAGGTTGGCTGGTTTGTCCAATGTACAGAGCAGATGGACATTGTTGGCACATGAGGGCATATATCACGTTGGAGAAAGAGCAGCTGTAAGAGCCAGAGATAGTGTAGTTAATGCCATTGGGTCCTGTAATTGTATTTCCTGGGTAGATATGAGGGCAGAGCTGGTATCTGGGTCTGTTGCAGGGTCTGGTACCTGTGTTGGTGACTCTGCTAGCCGATTCATGGTTGTAAGTGAGAAGTCGTTTAAGGTTGGGGGGGGCTGTCTGTAGGCAAGGAGAGGTCTTCCACCAGGGCTTGTGAGAGAGAGGCATCATTTTCCAGGATGGATTGTAGATCACTGATGATATGTTGGACGGGTTTGAGCTGGGAACTATAGGTAACAACCAGTGGTGTTCTGTTGTTAGTTCTTTAGGTTTGTCCTGTAGCAGGCTGTTTCTGGGTACTAGTCTGGCCCTGTCGATTTGTTTCCTCACTTCATTTTGTGCGTACTCTAGCCCCAAAAATGCTTGATGTAAATCTCTTCAGTGGGAGTCCCAACAAGAGCATTGGAGCAGGTACGATTGTAATGTAAGGCTTGGCTGTAGACAGTCGACTGAGTGGTATGTTTAGGGCGGTAGCTGGAGGCATGTAGATATGAGTATCGGTTGGTGGTTTTCCGGTATAAGGTGGTATTTATCTGTCCATTATGTAGTTGTACAGTGGTGTCCAGGAAGTGTACCTGTTGTATAGAGTGGTCCAGGCTCAGGTTGATAGTAGGGTGAAAGTTGTTGAAGTTCTGATGAAATCTCTCAAGGGCTTCCTTCCCATGGGTCCAAAAGATGATGTCATCCAAGAATCTTAAGTACAGGAGTAGTTTCAGTGGATGAGAGCTGAGGAAGTGTTGCTCCAAGTCTGCCATGAATATGTTAGCATATTGTGGTGCCATGTGTGTGCCAATGGCTGTGCCATTAACCTGTAGATATAAGCTGTCACCAAATCTGAAGCCATTGTGAGTGAGTATGAAGTGGCAAAGTTCAGTGGTGAGGTGTGCTGTGGTTTTGTCCGGGGTAATATTCCTGATGGTTTGCAGTCCATCTGCATGTGGGATATTGGTGTACAGAGCCTCCACATCCATGGTTGCTAGGATGGTGTCATCTAGTAGGTTGTCAATGGACTGTATTTTCTTCTTACCCTCCATGCATCTGATGAAAAGAACTGTGATTCTCAAAAGCTTATGCTACAGTAAAGTTGGTTAGTCTTAAAGGTGCTACTGGACTATTTTCTATAGAGCACAATGGGAGCTCTCTGGCAGAGCTGCCTATCAAGTTTTTAAGGGCTGCGGAAGGTCTGTGAACCTCCCCTCCATTGCCTAGAGAATTGATAGATCAGAGCTAGGATGTCTGGACTCACAGACCACGGACTGATGGACTGGCCCAAACAGACCAAATTTTGTGAAAAAGGTGAGTCCCACGAACCATGTGTTTGCGAACCATGAACCGGGCCAGACCGTGTCAAATTTCGGTTTTCTGGACCATGCTCACCTCTAGTTGGAAGGTCAAATTCTCTACTAAGATGGTGTCCAGAAATTAAGGGTCCCAGGTGCTTGCCAGTGGCGGGAAATCTCCTGGTGGCTTATCTGACTGACGTGTGGTTTTCAGCCACCTGGAGATTTCCCACCCCTGGTAGGCACCCCAGGAAAATGCGTGGCATGCATGCTCCCAACGGACATGACAATATCACTTCCAGAAGTAACGTCATTGCACCGGCTGCAGGAGTGCTCCCACAACCAACATGACAACATCACTTTCAGATGTGACATCATCACTCGAGTGCTGGGAGTGCACACAAGCTGGAAAAAAACTTGGAAGGTACAAGGAAGGGACAAGGTCCACTGGGAGTGTATAGGGACCTGGCAACCCTACCAGAAGTGTTGATGATTTTAAATTACTCAGCCCTGTTTATTTGACCTGAAATATCCTAAAAAATATTTCCCTTCCTCCTTGTACAAATCAAACCATGAATCTTTAGTTTCATGCTGTCATGGATATGGCTAGAACTACAGGTGAACAATTGCTAGATAAAAGTTATTCAAGACACCTATGCACACAGAAACAGGGGCATCCAAGCCCCATAGGCCACAAAGGGAATCTAGAGACCTAGAATACAACAATCTTGGAGAGGGGCATAAAATAATAGAGTTACACAGTCGTATTAACATACATAGATTAGAAGAGCCATCTAACTCATACTAATGCATGCAATGTACCAAGTCCCAGGTGCAAGGAGTATCTGAGAAGGACAGGAATTTCTAACTTTATAGAAGCTGGCAATATTATAAACGTATTGGTACAGGGCCAAAATATATTCAAATGCATAAGAAACTTGTAATCACTAATTTGACGTAGACTGTTAACACAAAAAGTAGCAAGAATTAATTAGCTATTGTTATATGTTTAAAAAAGATGTTTTAAATATGGATAAACTTCTTTGGTGTATGAAATCATAAGATAATGTTAGCCAAGAATTTGAGTCTTTGAAGAAGCTATTATTAAGAGGAAATTCTGAAGCCCTATAAATATGACAAGATAAACTAAAAGGGAGCTTCTTCTTAGAAGAGGCTCTTTACCTGTAACCTTCTTATCTTTGGGTAAGATACTTTTTGGACTCATGTAATTGCTCTCCTTAATGGCTTTTGAAGTTGTTATAATGGATGGTATGATTTTCTGTTGATTGAGTTGTTATTAAGAATACTAAGTAGGCATGTTGCAATAATAAAGGAATAAAAAGGAATCAGACTCCGTAATTGTATTACTTGCATACTATACCCAGTAGCAAACTAAAGACATTATCTGTGGTGTATAGGGCTGCCAGTTCCCCACTGGAGGCGGGGGATCCCCCACTCCCACCCTCTGCCCCCACCTCTGCTCACCTGCCCGGTGGGGGAATGCACCTCCCAGGGCACACTCCTGGGCAGTGTGGCATGCTCCTGCACTCTGGCCCAAATCAGGATGAAGTTGGGCAGAATTGGGCCACTGTGGAGTGCAGGAGCACTCCAGAGCCCGTCACATTGCCCAGCAATGCTCCCACGATCTGCAACTGTCCGATTTGGCCCCCTGCGGAGTGCAGGAGCGCTCCCTGGGGTGGCAAGTGGCCTACGTGATGATGTCACTTCCTGGAAGTGATGCAGTCCAGGAGCACATGCATGCGAGGTTCACACTGTGGTAAGTGCTAGGTCGCTCACCTCCCACCAGCATGGTAAGGGCACCTTGCAACCCTGGTGGTGTACCTCTGGCCAGGAGGTAAATGATTTGATATAGAAAAGCTAATTAGATGCTCAGGGCGTCTTAAGTGCATGCCTATTTTTGAATCAGGCCTGACCAGAGTCATCCAGAAGAATGCCATGTTTTGTTTCCCCACAATCTTCACAAAATATATGCATTTTCAATATTGTACAGCAATGTATCATCATTATATGTTTTACTTATATAATATTAATACATTATTGTATGTATTTTTTGATTTTTTGATTTTCTAAACAACAAAGGGGATACAGAAAGAAATAAGGAAAAACAAAAATACCCATGACATTAAGGGAAGATTAAAATACCCTCTACACAGATTATCTATAGTACAATCACCATACGTGAATTGAATATCATGTTACATCCCATAATAACCATTTTCAGAGACATTTCCTCTCTCTTCCACTATGTTTCACTATTCAACTAAACACCATATTAGTAATACCATATAAAATTGCATATAAAGCTCAATGCAGACACAGAGCAAATAAACCTATAAAAGGAACTACAAGAAGAAAAATCTGGAACCGTTGAATATTTTGTTTTGTAAACATTCTAGAATCCAAATGTTTAGCTAAGCTGATCCAAATACTAGATCCAACTGAATCTAAAAAGAAATTAAATGGGAGCATTCACTCATTCTTACCCAAGGGCTTTAACCATTTTTTTTCTTTAAAAAAAAGTCAATTCTACTTCAGTTTGATGAACAATGATTACCACAATTCCTATGCCACCCACTTCATTTTTTTCACTTTCTGGTGGAGAAACGTCGTTAAACAGAAGAGGAAAAGGGCTTTGGAAGAGGGTTAACTATCAGAACTTGCTACCCAATCCCTGTCTACTTTGTCTGTATATCACAACTTTATATTCTGAATTAATCTACAGCAACTATAATCCTTTTATGGGTTAATGTGCCCACAATCACTAGGATGGAGGACAACTTCTCCACAAATTGATATATATTAGAAGAACAATATATCCTATCACTGTTTTAAAATCAACATGCTTATATATAATAAACACAGGTTGAAAAATATTAAGGCATAAGTAATACTTTTTAAGCAACAGTGAGTGCACACCCAAATGGGTGTACGGAAACTGTGATCAGAGATTAACATACCATTTTGTGTGTGAAGAGGTCTGTTCCTCAGTCTTTATGATCACTAATGGAAATGAAGTAATCCATTTGTTTGAAAAATGACCTATTTACTTTCAAACAGTTTTACAGTGTTGCCTACACTTAATGGCATTAATAAATTACCATTTGGGGGGGGGGGAAGAGAAAGTTACTTTGTTGCATGAACTCTTTTTTGTTGGCTAATAAGGGTCTCTGTCCCATATGGAAAGACTGAATAGAGAGCTCAGCCAGAGTCTTTAACTAGTTGTATGCTGATCATCAATTGAATAAGGTTTAATATGTGGCTATTCAAATTAGCAAATACTCAGCCATCTGGATCCCTTAGATGAATGGGGCCCCTTCTCTAGTTCAGAAGCTGCATGATGATTTCTGCTGGCAATTTTTGTTGCTATTGCGGGAGGCAAATAGAGACATGCAAGGGAGGGGGGAAACTAGGAGAAAGTAAAAGAAGGGGTCAAATTAAAATTACTGTATCTAGGTTTAAACTCTATGTAAGTTTAAAATGTCAGTAGCTTTTAGGTATGTATGTGTAACAGAGGATTTCCAAAAGTTGCTGAATGTCCAGATTTACATGCAAATGGTGACAACCTCAGGTTAATTTTGTAGATGTCGAACATCCTTTCAGTACACACGCAAGACAGTGAGGTTTGGGTGACTGTCAGCTTTCAGTGGTGCATCTCTGAATTTGTGATCATTAAAAAGAACCTGTCTATTTCTGAGGCAGGATTTCCCCCTAAAAGGAAAGCAACATGCCCCCAATTTAGTAGAAGCTTCACTGTGAAACAACATTTTCAGCATTCACAGGTTGATGTCAATAGTTAACTAATATTGGATTTCCACAATTTATCTATAGATATAGATTAGGGTTTGTTGTGTGAGCACACATACATACATGCAATGCAGTTTTCTTGTCCTATCAGAAGTCTTCATATTTATAGGGGAAACTTCAGTTGGGTCTAGTGTTTGGATTAGTGATAAAGCTAAGCTAAATTGTACATAGTCCTCCTCTGCTGTGGCACCTCTTCTACAGAATACTACTCCCCATTATACAGACAAACTACGTTGTTATACAGCTTCCAGCAGCTGACAATGTTTTTATTGTACTTCTTTTTGATGTTTTACACTTGTAACCACCAAAACATTTCAGTTATATACAATAACTGGAGTTACTTATTATAGACATTAAAGCTGAGGCAGAAATATGTGACAAATATTTGTGAAGATGTGGGGAAATATTAGTGTGCTATCCTTTATGGAAATTTCTCTGAGCTGTCCAGATTGAGCGACAAGTTCACCTCTGCTAGCATAGCACATATTCCTAATCTCAGAGGTCATCAAGTTTTCGTTTCTTTAGAAAGTTCTTTTCTTGCTGTAGACAATACAAAAAAATCAGTGGTCAGGGAAGGAAAAAAGGAACAGCAAGAAGAGATATAGAAGTAGAAAATGGATTGTGCCTGGATGTTTGTCCATATTGTAAAAGAACATATCATTTCTTGTGTTAATGAAGAAGGTGTTATATAGACAGATGTTTGGAGAGCAAAAACAGGCAGACTGTGAAGATTAAAAGAAGTCACTGCATTCAGTATATTGCAGGAGTAGACTGGATTTTGAGTACTATGCCCCTGGTCTTCCCAGAACTAAAAGGAGGCTGAAAAGTCAAATGTCCAAGGAGAAACTCTCAGCCATGTGAATTTTGCATTCTGGCATCATATTTGCAATATATATACTTACATACTCATCATTTCATGATTAAAGATATCAGGGTCATGTGTTTACTGCTCTCTTACTGCCTTGGAGAGCAGGAGGCACATGTTTTCAGCCGCTCTTGGACCAAAGAAACAGTGAGCTTGACTTGGGTGTATGTGCTTCCAAGGAGACACGGGTCTTTCAGCTGTGAGGGAGACAGCCCCTTCTCAGACTGCAGGATTTCAGGGCTGGAGAAATTTGCTTAAAAGGCTAATTCTGTCTTATACTTGACATTTTTTCTTGGCCCCTACATATTGGTTCATAATGATAGTTCGCACAGCATTGCTTCCAGTCTTCACATGCCAGTTATTAACAGGTAGAGCCTCATTGTCTTTTGACAGAGTAAATGAGGAAGTGGTTTTTCTTCTTGATATCAGATCTCTGCAGGTGTATCACTTTAATAATATATTGAGGGACTCATTTTCCACTTTGCATGTGGGGCTTTTAAAGTTAGCTGGCTGATCATGTATAATCTTTCAATAGCTGACTACAATACATTAGCTGACTCCCTTACTCCCATGAATACCTTGAATTCTGTACAATGTAATTTTTCTCTCTTTCTTGTAAGGACAAGAATGGGAAAATAAATATAACAACAATTATGCCACAATGCATAATTCACATGGATTTTATAGGAATGATCATTGAATTGAATATTCAATTCCTGTGCTGGCCTGGAACAACATAGAGCACTGGGTTTTCCTTGCATCCAAATCCTCACTCTTCCAAGAACTTTAGTGAATTACCTTAAGCAAATAAAAGTGCAATCCTAAAATGGTCCATCCTTATAAACCCAGTGAGGCTTAGAGGGGCGTAATGTCTTTCAGTCTAAACCTGACATCCAAGTACTTTGGCATGGATAAAATACAAGGGCCATATATACCCCTAAGCTCTTTGGGAAAAGGATAGAATAAAACGCTGAATAAATATGCATATGTATTTTCTGTTTGGCGTAGTGGTTAAGAGCGGCAGGACTCTAACCTGGAGAGCTGGGTTTGATTCCTCACTCCTCCACTTGAAACCAGCAAGGTGACTTTGCGTCAGTCACAGCTCTTTGGAACTCTCTCAGTCCCACTACCTCACAGGGTTATTGTTGTGAGGACAATAATAACACACTTTATAAACCACTGAGTGTGGCATTAAGTTGTCCTGAAGGGTGGTTATAAATCAAATGTTGTTGTTGTTATGGCACAACATTTTTCAAATGTATTCCACCCCATTCTTCCTCATTTGCTTGTAATGGGACTTGTAACTGAATCCTAAGCATTTTGATTTGGACATAAGTGGCATGGTTTCAGTAAGACTTACTTCCTAGTAGCACTGCAGCATTAAAGTGATGCAGTGGAAGATTTCTGTTTAGAATGACTTTAAATGGCAGCGTAACATACATGAACTAAATGTGTTGCCTATACTTATATTATCACTTTCATGCAAAAATATAAACAGATATTATGTTAAACTAATAAACAATTTTGTCCCCCCCTCCCTTTCCACGAATGCCTCTCTGTTAAACCCTGAGCATGGATCATGTTGTTCTGTGTTACTCTGCGAAACTTTCAAAAAGTGCTGCGCTCCTGTAAGCTGCAGCAGGAAAAAACATGCAATGGTTCCTGATAGTGTCTGCGAAGGAAACCATTGGAGTTTATTGATTGGTGCTTGCCATAGGTCCTCAAGGGCCCTCAGCAGTGTTTATGATATTTTACGCCACATTAACTGCTGAGATGATATGCTATGACAGCTCTGAAAAAATGTATCTCTGAGTTCTAAATTGCTTCAATTATCCCTTTAGCATAACAGTTGCTTTCCAAGGGATAGAGCGGAAAATTCTAGGAAAGGGGAGGGGGAAGGGAGCCAATCTGTGTGCTTCATATACTCTCCCTCCCCCTCTTCACTCAAGCTTGTCATTATTTTCTTCACTGTAGCTTTTTATAATTCTTAACATATGGCCTTTGTTTTGATAGGTGTAAAATTGCATCAAGGTCATTTTTAATAATTGTCAATAGTCCCTGAACAGGCAGCCAATCAGTTTTATTGACACTTTTGTTGAAGGGTTCATGGGATGGTAAGTAGCAGACAGTCCCTTGCCTGGGAAAAGCTGATCTGCTGAGAAACAGATCATTATTGATAATAGTAAATTAGTATTGATAGAAATTTGATGACTATTGTGCATCTGGATCACTCCACAATATGCTAATGTTCACAGATGCCCTCCGCTCTGGTGGTTTCAGAAAGTCATCTATTGACAGGTTTTTCAATTTTTTCAAGCTTAGGAAGCAAAGCAAGAGAATAAAAAGCTCTTTGAAACTGCACAGAGTTCCCTATAAGCCCCAGCTTGGAGACAACGTAAGGTAAAGCTCTTTGGAAATAATGTTAATTTATCTTTAGTTTGTTTGATTTCCATTACTAGTAAGAATATTCTACTATTTTTATCCATGGCTTACAATTCAAGGAAAAACTGTAAAGAACTTTGTGGAATAAATGGTACTTATCAATCATATAAGAATTTTCCATCATGTGATTCTCTATTTTGACAAATAATTGAATATTTTCAGCAGTACAAAAACAGCTCAAACTATACATAACATATATTGTCAACTGTATTTGTATTTGTAGCAAATTAATAGCGCTATCCTATTCAGAGTTACCCAGTCTAAGGCCACTGATTTCAGGTGCAGGTGCACATTCCCCCTTATAACTCTGCAATAAAAGACACCCTTTTTAAAAATGAAAGTTGTGTTTTCAGAGATCATGGCAATAGATTATTAGAACAGTACACAATACTGTAAGAGCAATGACTGATTTTTGAAAAAAACACAAAAAGTCATCCAGTGACATGGCAGGGGCAATAACAGCCATAGCTGTGTGAAAAGCCAACCACACTGTACTACAACATTAAGAAGGAATACAAAGAAATCACCTGTCAAACCGCCAAGATGAGATTAACAAACAGATTGGCAGTTCATAAAAAATGAGCCAAATCAATAGGGTTTGATTATACCTAGTTTGGAATCTGACACAGTAACATGAATGGGTAGTATCCAATTCACCACATGCAGAACGCTAGTCAAATAATGGAACTCTCCTACTCTCCCGTCCTGCTACAACCTACTGCACCTCCCCTCAAATGCCCATAATGTTCAGGAGGCCCATGGAGCCGTGCTGAACATAAGATTGCCAACACTAGATTGGGAAATTCCTGGAGATTTGTGGGTAGAGATTAGGGAGGGCAGAGTTTGGAGAGAAAAGGGTCTTCAATAGAATATAATGTGATAGAGTCCACCCTCCAAAGCAGCCATGTTCTCCAGAGGGCGGATCTCTGTTGTCTAGATATTAGTTTTACTTCTGGGAGATCTCCTGGAGGTTGGCTACCTTAGCTGAGCATAATGTGAGACTCGGCAGAGGAAGGAGGAATCCACAGTGGAAGGGGGAATCACTCTCCTTTTCTTTGTGTGTAGAAGTGCCCTTCTGTTGGTGGAAAACGATAGTTAGATATGACCCAATGATTTCTGTGGATGATTTGTGAAAGGACAACTCACATTCAAGTTTGGGCTCTTTAATAACTGCATATGAGAAATAGCTACCATGGAGCTTTGAATGTTCAGAGAGACAGAGAGAAAAAACGTGTGTGTGTGTGTTTCTGGCTGGAGACTGGAGAACTCAACTAGCTTGCAGCTATAGAGCTGGCTGTAACAGCTGCCTCTCTGGGAATCGGATGCTGAATTAATGCTGCATTGTCAGCTTATAGGAATACACTTGTCTTCTTGATACTCTGCTACATATTTGTATGTAAAGAAACACTACAAAGTCTTCATACTCTCCAGTGATCTCTGAGCCAAAGGAAACTAAACCCATAGCAGTCTCTGGAACTTTATACCACTCAGGGAATTGGGAAGAATATAAGGATATCCTTATAGTCTTCCAAACCTTCCTTTCAACATTATGTCATTATTTATATGTTGCATCCTGTGGAAATGAACCTCATTATACAAAGTATACAAATGGTGAAGGTATCCAAGGAACAGAGAAAATCACAGAGATATGGACTGTGAGCAAAGATTAAAGGTAAGTACAAATGACATAATGATTTACTAAACAGTAATGCCACAGTTATATATCTAGTCCACTTGATAAACATGTCTTCTGTAAAGCTCTGACAAGTGACAAGGAAAAATACTTATCTTCTTATCTGGATTTTTGCTACAGTCCGAGCTCTTATGGCAGGATGTCACAGAAGGCTAACCATAGGAAGTTGCCACTTGGTATACGGTCACCTCGTGTTTTCATTCACTATGGGTCACTATGGGTCAAACCACACGAGATAAAATACACTTGAATTACACTCGAATTACAAAATACACTCAAATTACCCTTGTTATTCAAGTGTATTTTGTCTTGTGTGGTGAGACCCTATGGATATACAAAAGAAAAAAGAGGGAACCAATAGAAAGCCAAGAAATGGAGTAATGGGCATCCAATAATAATATGATGATTTTTTTTTCTAAAGAAGCAGAAACCTCAAAATGCAGTGCCCGTTCCTTATAAGAATTGCACTAGTTTTTGTAAGCAATCCCTTTAAAGCATCATCTACTTTATGAATGACCCTCTGGGTACATCATACCTATCATGAATACTTTTGCAGCCAAAGTGTGGCCTGGGCTTTGACCTGGATGGCAAAGACTGCCCTGGAAGATCAAAACCATAAAGAGACAATGGCCAGCTTCCTTCCTGATGAATAGCTGACGAGTGGGAGCAGGGGTGTGGCTTCCAGCCTCTGTGGCAGCCAAAGACATCACCATCTGTAGGCCCTACCACAGGAACTGTACAAGGACTGGCCTAGTAGGGTTGCCTTTCCCCCACTGAGGGTGGGGGATCTCTCACTCCCACCCTCTACCCCCTGCCCCCACTTACCTGGCTGGCAAGGGAGGCAGGGGCCTCTTGGGGCATGCTCCTGGGGCACATGGTGTGCTCCTGTGGGCCCGATCCAGCCAAATTTGGGCCCAAATCAAACCTGAAATGGGCTGATTCAGACCCAAATCAGCCCAGATTGGGCTCCTGCAGAGCACAGGAGCAGTCCAGGCTGCAGGAGCACTGCAGGCCGAACCAAGCCAATTTGCGCACAAAACAGACTGATTTGAGCCCAAAATGGGCTGATTCAGACCTGAATCAGCTTGGATCGGGCCGCTGTGGAGCACAGGAATACTCCCAGTTCTGCAGCAGCCCATTCCAGGCAGGTTTGGGCCCAATCCAGGCCAATTTGGGCCTGATTTGGCCTGAATCAGGCCCAATTTGCCCTCTCCCCCATGAAGCACATGGGTGCTCCCGGGCTGGCCATGGCCTGCACAATGATGTCACTTCCCAGAAGCAACATCATCGTATGGGACCAGGAGTTCGCACACTTCATGCATGTGTGACAGGCACCAAAGCAGGTAGGTGCCAGGGCCTCCACCTCCCGCTGGGAGGACATTGGGACATGGCAACCCTAGTGGTGTGGCTGCAAGATCATTGGCAGGCCCTAACAGGCCAAAAAAGATGATTGGGAAGAGCTGGGCTGGGCCCCAGAAAGAGGACTGGCCATAAAAGAAATTGCAGATGGGTCAAGGTGAAGGAGAATTAGATCAGAGCTCAGAGAAGAAACAGGAGGAGGAGCAGGTGGTGGCAGATAGACTGGTTCAGACCTGAATCAGCCTAGATTGGGCTGCTGTGGAGCACAGGAGTACTCCCAGCTCTGTAGCAGCCCACTCCAGGCCAGTTTGGGCCCAATCCGGGCCAATTTGGTCAGGCCCAATTTGCCCCCTCCCCCACGAAGCACAGGAGTGCTCCCGGGCGGGCAGGCAGTGTAAGCAGTTGGCCTGGCCTCCGCCATCTTTAATAGCCATTTTAACATGGCTGCCTGTGGCCTCTGGATTTAAAATGGCAGTTTGTATTGCAGCCAGAGGAGTGCCAGCTAACAGTTGCTGAATTCCACCAGTGAGATCAAGGCATGAAAGGAATGCCACATGTAAATGCAGAGAGATTTGCGGTGATTAGTTTTGCAGTCTCTCCAGCCTCTAAGTAATCCAGTGCAACAAAGGTCTCACAGAGTCATCTCCATTTAGCACATTCCTTTCCCTCCTCCCGTGATGAGATCTCTTGCCCTTGATTGAGGAGCTAATCAAATGACATTCATAAGCATTTACAGTTTGTTCCTGGGAAGGTACATTCCCCAAGTAAATTCATCAACTTAGTTCTGTTGGACTTCATTAACAAACTACTCTTTTGTGCAGTACTAGAACAAATTTTGTATTTTCTTTCACACACCCTGGCAGCTACCAATCAAAGTAATAAAACCTTTTGTTGGTCCCAGGAACTGGCAATTGGAGTCTTTGTTCTAACAGCTAGGTGGGTTCTCCCACCTCAGGGTATGTATTACTTATAAAGGTAGTGCCCCAGCCCCATTCAAATTGTATATGCTTGTCGGATCCAAAGTGCTGTTCCCTTGAGGTTTGCCCTAAGCCTCTTGCTCTCTTGGCCGAGAACGCTGGCATTTGAAGCTCTCCCTCTGCAGACTTCCCTGCTCTCCGGATAGGTAATTATTGCCTTGCAATAATTCCACCTTCACCACTGTTAAGTCTTTATCCTCTTTTCTGAGAAGTTAAAGGATAAAGTCTGCTCCAATTGTCCGCTCTGACCAACACCAGAGCTCCAGGGCCTTTTACATCACCTACTATTTGATCCTTTAAATGGACAAACTGAGGATTGAACTTGGGACCTACTGTACACAAGTCAGAGGTTCTGCCAATGAGCCATGACCCCACCTCCACCTTATTTGTCATTTTCTTGCCTACTTAAATTATAAATTTCATTCAAAGTGTCAGTCTTATTAATCTCTCTTTTGAGAGTTTCATTTCAAAGCCCAGCAGCTCTTTTGGGAGGTAGCTGCATTCCCTAAGATGAAGGGGAATTTTCCTTTTGCTGAGTGGTATTTCTGGCACCCTCATATATTAAAAGAGGGGTTCTCTCTTGTTTTCTCTCTTGTTATGCACCCCCCAGGCAAGCAGGGACCAGGCAGAAAACCCAACAAGAAAAGGTAATTGAATGAAATGGCTCTTCTGAGCTCTCTTCATTACACTCTCAGAGATTCCATTTTGTTACAAGAGGAGAACATGACATATGCTGTGGCTTATTAAGTAAACATCTTCTTGTTCTGTTCTAAATGGTTGTTTAATGTATGCTCATGCTTGGTAACTAACCTTTAGGATGAAAAACAAGATTACCCATAGATGAGCATACGTTTCTTAGACACAATGGTGCATTGTCCTAGCAAAGTACAAAAAAAAAGCATTTTGCTAGTATTTTAAACTAATTATGTATGACTTGGCTGAAAGCAACCTTAGACGTCTTTCTGTGTATCTTCATTATAACTGTTTAATTGTAGAACTATTATTTCAACACACAATAAAGAATCAGCACTACGGGGGCAGTTGGTTGGTTTTCTTTTTAACCTAAAATAGGATCATTGCTATTTTTTAATACATTTTTAGAAACAATTGTTTTCATTTATTGCAGTCTGATTTGGTTTCTCCTGAACACATGTTGTAGATGTTGAAAGAAAAAGCAAGGTGAACCTGAAATGGTGCTATAGAACCTCTTAAGTTATGCTTGATGTATAAATGCTCGATGTATTTTAGCATCAACGATAAGGGTAAAAATTAATAGGTGTGTAAAAAATGCAAACATTAACCTCACCAATTATGATCAGAAGATAGTACCATCAAACTCCAAGCAAAATAGGGCCTGGCTATTTTATACACTAAACTTTATTTAAAAATCAGTAGGGCATTTGTTATTTATCTGTACATAAAAACCCTATACAGTAAAAAAAGTTTTGTTGGATATAATATATAGCATTTCATACTAGCCTAACATGGCTATGTGGTGTGTTTTGAATATATGAGGTTGGATCCAGCCAACTTTTTCTATCAATCACACCTAAATCTCCTCCTACTATAGTCAATGTGCCCCAATCCTCCTTTTCTAAACAACAGAAATGCTTGTAATGGTGTAAATGCTGTAATCCTGATTAACCATTGTAATGGTTAATCAGGATTACAGCCATATGCTCTAATCTCTCCTCCTCCAGTTTTAGAGCTCAGTAGAGACAAAAAAAGGAGTGGAGGACAGAATCACTGCATATAGCAAAAAAAGAAATAAAAGCAGCCAAACTGCATAAATGGGTATAACCCTCAATGCCCTTCATGAAAACTGTGCACCAGAGTCCTCTGGGTACAATTACAGATGCACTGTCAATTGGTGTGAAACATGCCTAGAAAACTCTGGAGCCTCCTGATGAATACTTTCAGTCTGCACCAGACACTCAGCAAGTCTTTGCTAGATAACTGCTTCCAGCACTGACAGGTAAATCAACCCCTAGAATTAGCTTCTCTTTCTGCTGCCATGGCGTCAACTTCCATCGCTGCCTTAGCCATCCACTCACAGCACACAGCACTTCATCCAAGCTGCCAATGAGTAGGGATGTATATTTGCTTCTGAACTGATTACAAAGAGGAATGAGAAAGGGGCAATTCATTTCACACACTTGTTTAACAAAAACGAATATGGAGAAGTATAAACAAAGCACATTTGTCTTACTTGCTCATACATGTATCTCTTCCCCTCCTCCTCATCCTTCTTCTCTCCCCTACCAGCATTACTAGGTGCCAGCTTGCCAAACAGTAAGCCAGTCCAACAGCCAGCCCCTACATAACTGTGTTAAGTATAATGAAGAGGGAGTCACATGCAAGGCACACTGCTAGCAGGCAACTTTATTGTAACTATTCAGGTACATAAAGAGGAGACCTTGAACTGAGCTAGCTGCAAGCAAGAGCTAAACTGAACTGGAAGTAGAAGGTGAAACTACTTCTGCTAAGAGGCTCACTGACAGCACTTCCTGGTATGGAAAACTGGAGGGGCTAATGCACTGCACATCCTTGCCTAGCAGCACAGGCATTGTTTCTGCAGCCTATGAGATGCTATGCCATCATGAACTCCGGATACTACTAGAAGTAGGTTTTATTACTGCCAACTCTGGATACTGTAGTTCTCAATGTGTTTGGCCAGACATTCTAGGATTACATCTCTCAAGGTACACCAAAGTGCTATAACTTGGAGGCAACACAAACATTGCCCAAAGCAAGGGAAAGCATGGCAGGTGTTATTCCCCCCACACACACCTGGCAAGACAACACAACACAAGCATGGAACAGCATCATCAGCTGAATCTACCTGCAGTACAGTGGGAGAGACAGAGAAGAAGGACATTATTTATTTATGTATTTATTTATTTAATTCAATTTATATTTTTCCGTCCCAGCATCAGCAGGCTTAGGGCGTATTACAATTGGTATAGTAATTTAAAATACATATAGCATAAGTAATTGCAAGCATAAGGAACACTAACCAAGTTTTTTTGAATGAAAAGCATATATAAAAATTTAAAATATAAGAAGAAGATCGGGCCCTGAACACTAGCACAACTTACTTCTTACAGTGCAGTATGCCCTGATCTACAGGGTGGGGGGGCTTCTTCATATTCCATGGTCCATGTCAGGTCACAGGGACCCTAGTAAAAGGGAACTACTCCCAGCTACAGTCACTAGATCATGCTAGAATGTGACCAAGCTATGGAAGCCACAAATGGGTTTTTATATCTGTGATGTCAGTCATTGTGTCATTGCCATACTGCTGAAAGGTTATCCTAAATGGCACAATCTAATCAAACCAGACAAGAACTTTCATTAGCAAATAACTGGAGGAAAGCACTTGGGATAATGGGTCAATACATATTTTGTACTCCTGAATCAAAGTTAAAGTAGGCTTTGGGGATGGTGAGCCTCATTAGGGCAGTAAACATGTCCTATGCTGTAACAAAATAGTCAATTCTCGGAAGAAAGTGCGTGAAGAGAGTTAAATGTCACATTTTATCAGATATGAGCCATCACAAAATTAGTCTGAGATGAAGTTCTTTTTCAGAAGTTTCTTTAAGGTAAGTATTCATACTGTGCACTCCAGATAATAGAAGAATCCTCCCACTTGATCATGGTTGCCAGAAAGATAATTTTAATATAGCATTTCATCTTCTTTAAAGTTATGTGCACATAAATGATGTAGCAAGATATCTTTTTTTTTAAAAAAATCTCTGTTTTCACAGGACTTTTATATAATCCCCAGCATATATAGTCTATTCTTATACGTTACCTATTCGGCTATTCCTAATGTGTTGTCTTTATAGAATAACTAGTTTGATGCTCGTGCTTCACTACGGTATTTAACCACTTTAAATCCAGTTATAATATTTAAGTGTGTGTAACATTTTTTGGTTTGTGGGTTTTTTTTTAAAACTTGGATTTGTAGTATAATAGCCTAGTACCCGAGCTTCACAAAGGTGTTTGAATAAAGTGAAGCGTGTTGATGCCGAAAACTGAAGTGAATTTCAAAATGTAACATTTATTGACGAGATTTTAAAAGGAAAAGATTGTAGTACAATAATAAAGTTAAAAATACGTACAACCTTTTTTTTCTACTGAAGGACCTCTTTGTAGAGCTCATTGATGGTTTTCCCCTCAGGTGCTCGGATCACCAGGCAGCTGGGTGAGCTCACTCTGCAGCAGGCCACATAGAACTGCCCATGTGAGAAGCAGTCCTCTCTCAAGTCTGTTCCTGCCACCTTCAGTATCTGAACTTGGACTTGTTGATCGTCATAGCAAAGCAGACCTTGAGGGGGAACTGCAGTCTCTTGAACTCAAAGAGGTTATCTGATGGTATTAATGGTATGCGTGGTATGAACACCGACTCCCCCCAAGCACTGCTGGTGAACAATGTGGCCTCAATGATGTTCCTGTGGAGGACTTTCACTTGTAGTCTGGTGCCATTGCAGAGTTTGGGTGCGCTAAGGTTCTGGAGCAGCATTACTGGAGCCCCCACTTTGAGGAGAAGCTTGTGGGCTGGGAAGCAGGAGGGTTGAGCATGTTGAGGAACTCCACAGGGTAGTGGACTGCATCATCCATTTGCACCGAGTCCACAGATCTGTACTCCATTTCTGCCCCTTCAAGGGAGTTAAGTTGTGTTTCATTAATGATGGCAGCCTACTTTTTCTTGGGGGTCAGAATGGCATGCTTGCACAGCCTGTCCATGGACTTCTCTGTGATAGTGACGATATCAGGGTATATCGTGGCTGTTAAGTCTGCTAGGGGCATTACTACTGTGCCCAGGCCTGCAGGGATGGTCACCTTTCCCTTGGACTTGGTACTTGGCCACTGCTGCTGAGTGCACCACAGGAGTACGATGTGCATATTTCTTTGCTGCATCTCTAGGTTGCTTCCTCCTTTTAGCATCGGCATATCTTGCACAACATCTGCCAGAAGGCTTCTTGATGGTAGTAAGAGATGATGGCTGAAAGAGGTGTGAGGTGGAGTTGGACTGAGGGAGGGGAGGTGTGGTGGGCACTTCGGCAGGTTCATGTGAGAGGTTCACATTGAAATGGTCCCTAGAAAGTTCATGCACCATCTCCCCCTGAGTATTTAAAAACTCAGTTGCCATACTGACTTTATATAAAATCCCTTTTCAGGGGTCTTGTACTGTCTTTCTTCGCAACTGTCTGCAGTTTCCTTGACCTGATTTTTACCTCAGAACACAGAGTTCCACAGCTGACCCATCAGGGAGGGGGAGGATGCGAGCAGGCAGGAGCCCGTGAGCCACACAGGAAAGCCAGGCCCCACAGGGAGATTGGCAACCCTAGAGGGGAAGACTGGGAGGTATATTTTTACCTCAGGACACATTCATTGACTCCCAATAGCAACTGTATACTCTTTAGAATGTTGGGGAGATGACCAATCAAGCTGCATATGCAAATGAACTCAGGGAAGAATAGCAGTTGGCAGCAGGGAGGAGCACCCTGCCAGCCACACAGGGAAGCTGTATCCCTATGGAAAAACACATTTTACCCCTTTTTACCCCCTAAGGGGGCGAATTTCTTAAAATCCCTTCTTATGGAGACTCTACGTCACAAAAGGAACATTCTCCCCAAATTTCATGTTTCTAGGTCCAGGGGTTTGGGCTGAATGTTGATGAATCAGTCAGGACCCTTGTCTTTATATATATAGATAGACTAGCTTGATGCCCATGCTTTGCTATGGCATTTAATGACTTTAAATCCAGTTATAATACTTATGGGTAGGTAACATTTTTTGGTTTGTGGGAAGGTTTTTTTTAGTTGGTTTTGTAGTATAATAGGACAGCCAAGCTTCACAAAGGTATTTAAATAAAGCAAGGTGTGTTGATGCCAAAAACTGATGAAGTGAATTTTGAAATGTAACATTTATTGAAGAGATTTTTGAAAAGATTGTAGTGGAATAAATAAAGTGAAAAATACATACAACTTTTTTTTCTACTGAAGGACCTCTTTGTATACCTTATTGGTGGTTTTCCCCTCAGGTGCTAGGATCACCAGGGTGAGCTGATGGTATGAGTGGTATACATGGTATGAACACCGACTCCCCACCCCCAAGCACTGCCAGTGAACAATGTGGCCTCGATGATGTTCCTGTGGAGTCTCGTGCCATTGCAGAGTTTGGGTGGGCTGAGGTTATGGAGCAGCATCACTGGAGCCCCCACTTTGAGGAGAAACTTGTGGGCTGGGAAGCCAGGAGGGTTGAGCATGTTGAGGAACTCCACAGTATAGTGGACTGTGTCATCCATTTGCATCAACAAGTCCACAGATCTGTACTCCATTATGAGTGTGTTAAGTTGTGTTTCATTAATGATGGCAGCCTTGTCAATCTGGGGGGTCACAATGGCATGCTTGCACAGCCAGTCCATGGACTTCTCTGTGATAGTGATGATATCAGGGTATATCGTGTCTGTTAGGTCTGCTAGGGTCATCACTACTGTGCCCAGGCCTGCAGGGATGGTCATCTTTCCTTTGAACTTAGGATACGCTCTGTCCCTATTTTTAGTAGTAGTTCAGATAATTCCCCAGCAGACACCTCGCCTCTCAAGTGGACCTTCATGTTCTTTCTTAGTGAGAGTTTCCTGATGAGGGGCCACAGATACGATACCTTGACACACATGGTAACCTCATCAGCTCGAGTTCCCCTTGGGATTGAACACAAAACATTTTTGACCGAAATGGTTCGAAAGAGAGGCACAAAGAGAGAACAAACTATGAATGACTTTATACTTGACAAGTAGATCACTTTAATAACCTGTCCAGGTTCCCAAAAGTCATGTGTCTCTTCTCTGGTTATCAAGCTATTTGACATGGTTGTCAAGATAAATTTCAACACAGAACATAGGATTTGAGTCCAGTAGCACCTTAGAGGTATAAATTTTCAAGAATCAAAGCAGATAAAAAGAAGGGAGCTTTGACTGTCAAAAGCTCCCTTTGACTCTCAAAAGCTCTTTAGAAATCTTGTTGGTCTCTAAAGCTCCACTGGATTCAAATCCTGATTTTCTACTGCATGCCAGCACAGCCACCTTCTTGAAACACAGAACATGAGCCAGGAACAAACCCTGCACTTAAATGAGGAAATTCCATAGAAGTAATTTCACCTGGTTATTCACTTAAAACTTCACAGCATCCTGGGTAGTTTTCAGCTTGAAACATTCCTCCAATACTTTCCCTACATCATATCTGGAACACCAGCTGGGGAAAGGCTGCTGAGATTAAAACAGAATTGTTAAACACTCCCCCCCCTTTAACATCTTTGCAGTAAGTAAAGTAAGAGTATCTCTAGAATAAGCCTCAGATGCAAGAACACAACTGTAGGTATACTCCTCTGTAGTTCAGAATTCATTAAACTGACATTGCCAGCATGCCTGGTTTGCCGTTGTGTGTACAATTGCTGTGTAGGAGCAATCCAACAACCCTGGCTGTCTGTAGTCTAGTAGCAGTGATTCTGATTTCCTTCAAAATCTGCGGCAGTATCTTATTTCCCAACAGAGAGCTTCCTTACACCCTTATGTCCTGATATCCTGTCAGCAGATACTTAGGGGAAAGTCAGCATAAAAACATCACATCCCCAGGCAAACATTGCAAGTCTGTCAGTTTTGCATTTAAAGAAAGCAGGCCAGTTTAAGACCATGCTTTCTGACAGCAGGAAAGAGAAATTACTCCTACATGCCACCAGCTACTGAGCTTAACAGGCTACCACTTTCCAAAGATATAATGCACCAGCTTAACCACCAGATCGTAAACCAAACTCTTAACATCTTAATTTGAGCCCCCAGGTGCTCTCTCTTTAAAGTTATAATGACTGGATTACAGTACACTGATTAAAGCATACAATTGGTATCAAAGTATAGCATTTACCCAATTATAAAGTAATTGCTGTTAAATCTTGATGATAACTAACCCTTTCATTTCACCTTTACTTCTTCCTGCACCATACATAAAAGAGTGTCTTTAAATGATACATTGCAACAAGTCCTGTATTAATGAAGTTATCAAGCCAGTTTGTTGGTTGGTTTTTTTTTTTTAAACGTTATAGTTTATGACTTCCATTTTCTTGTTTACCTACTAGGAGCCATCAGTCCCTGGCAGAATTCTTGTTTGCTTAGCAGAGAGTTCCAAAGAAATATATCACTCTAAAAATGTATTCAAATGTGTAAGTGCAAAAGGGTTCCTAAGTGACTTTAAAAGAGACATAACTGCTTTTTCTGTAAGGATGTGAAAGGATTAAGCTAGTAGTTACAATGTCAGACTACAGTATCAAATCTCAACAAAGCTCAGTAGGTGACCTGAGTGACTTTAGCCTATTCTCTCACAGTTGGGAGGGCTAAATGGGGAAAGCACCGTGTAGGCTATCCAGTACTCCTTCGAGGAAGGGTGGTATGAATATAAATAGGTAGATAAATATGCTTAAGTTAGAAAAGTACATTTTGCCATGTTGGAACAGATCATAAGTCTGGCTGAACTTCAGCAGCCTTTCAGAAACCCAGGCTGATCTTTTTTGGACTGGAATTGGTCCTACCTTCATATGGACACTGTAGATTTGGTTTATAATCTTATAATCCTTTTCAAGACCTGGTATATATATATATATATATATATATATATATATATATATATATATATATATATATATATATATATATATATATATATATATATATATATATATATGTGTGTGTGTGTGTGTGTGTGTGTGTGTGTGTGTGTGTGTGTGTGTGTGTGTGTGTGTGTGTGTGTGTGTGTGTGTGTGTGTGTGCCAAATCACAACCATTTTACGGTGACCCCAGGAAGGGGCTTTTAAGGCAAGTGAGAAGCAGAGGTGGTTTGCTATTGCCTTCCTCTGCAGTCTTCCTTGGTGGTTGCCCATCCAAGTACTGATCCTACTTAGCTTCTGAGATCTGATGAGATTGGGCTAGACCATGCCATCTTCTGTCCCATTCCCAATATGGTACTACTTTGTTTCAACTTGGCTTCAATAAATTTCCTGTATCATGACCCTCCATCCATACTCAATCACAATCACTTTCCATGTACCAATAGATGTTACATAGCCTGAACATGCATAATATAAGTAAATAAATAATGTATCATAAACAGGGCTTTTTTTTCAGCTGGAACGCAGTGGAACGGCACTTTGGCACCTCTTGAAAGTAATCACATGTCCAGTGGCCCCACCCCCTGATCTTGTTTCCTCCCATGTGCAGCCCAAGTCATCCAGTTCTTTAGCTTTGGGCAAAGAGCAACACTTTTTTTGCTGCTTGCAAGCAGCAAGAAAAGTGTTGCTTTCAAAGCCCACCGCTTTTCAGCTGATGGGAAGGGGATCCCCCATCAGCTGAAAAAAAATGTGGGCCTTGAAAGCAGCAACATGGCTTTCAAATTCCCACTTGCTTTTTTCAGATGAGGGGAGGGGGAGGAGAGAGCCCCTCCCCTCCCCTCCCCCTCCCCTCAGCTGAAAAAAGCAGTGGGGCATTTGAAAGCAGCAACACTTTTCTTCCATGTGTTTCTCCCTCATTTCCCTCTTAAGAGTTCTACCACCTCTTTTCCCAGAAAAAAGCCCTGATCATAAATGTGCTGCTCATTGAGTTATATTTAACAAAGAGTTAGAGTAATCCAAAATTAAAGTATGTGCTTTACAATAAACAGTATAATTTCATTTCACAGTGAATTTCTAGGCAGAAAGATACTCTTCTAAGTCCGTTGCAGTCAAAAGGTTTCAAAGGATATAACTCTGTTTAGCTTCACATTGTTAGGGTGTTTAAAGTTTTGACCTATTTTGCCAACTATTTCAGCACCATTTTGTACCATCACTCTCTAGGCCTATTGCTTTCGTTGGTTTCACACCGTAGATTTTGAACAACAGGAAAAGACAGAATAAGAATCACATGGTTTTCTGCCTGGTTAGCCCAGAACAAACTGAGGTTAGCCATGTTAGGATGTCATCTGCATGATCTTGATAAAATCACTGTAAGTGTGATACGAAATCTTTTGGTTCCAGGATGCACGTTAGTCCTAAATGGGTCATTCAATAAAACATCCAGAAGAAAAAAATAACACTACTATGCTGACACCACCAGATTGTGGAAACCGTGGAGGCTGCACTGACCATATTTTGCCTTTTGCCTATCCATAACTGAAGAGCCACTTGCATAAAAACTACACCAATCAGATAAACTGAACAACAATATTAACAGTGCAATCCTATACAGTCATTCCAGTCTGAATGCATTGATTTCAATAGGCTTAGACTATAGTAGATATGCATATGAATGAACTTTAAAGCACTTGAGCTGCAGGTATGTTTACTCCAGATATGTTGCTTTACATGGTTTGCAATGTTCATCTAGAGTTGTTTTCCTTGACCTTCAGATGGTGAGATGGTTGTGAATGGTACTATCCAATTTCAATTATTTTGCTCTGAGACAATTCATCTATTGACTATAAAACACCTTGATCACTGATGAAAAGTAAGTAAAACCTGTAGCAATGGCATTACTTTAATAGCAGACTACTGGTTTTATGCATGTTCATATTTGTCTTCTAATCCATAATCATCCAATCTTAACCAATGAAATAAAATTGCCTGTGGTGATTTTGAAGCATTGTTCTGCCTGATATAAGGAAGGGTAATGAATAAGAAGTTCCTTCTAGGGAGATAGAACTACTTGGTGATCATTCATTGGATTTCTGTACAGTTGTGTTAAGAATCACTCAGTATCAGTAGTACTCATTCAGAGGAACCCGGAAACTAGGGTTATCAGTCACTCCCACGCAACCCCACCCTCCACCATTGCTTACCTTGCTGGCAGGGGGAAAAGGTGGGGGAATGTGCCTTCCAAGCCAGGAGTGTGCTGCAGTAGGTCCATTTGGGGCAGAAATTGCCCATTTGGGGCAGAAATTGGCCTACTGTGAAGCACAGGAGCTCTTCAGGGCCCTCCTGGCAGTGCTTCCACACCCTGCAGTGGGCAGAATTGGGCCCATTTGTGGTCAAAATTGGCCTGTTGCAAAGTGTGGGAGCACTTCCAGGCCCTACGCACCACCCTGGCAGTGTTCTCGAACTCCACAACAAACCAATTTTAGCCCCAACCGGCCCAATTCAGCTCACTGCAGAGTGCTGTAGCAGTGCCAGAAGGGCCCTGGAGAGCTCCTGCTCTACTGGAGAACCAGCCAATTTAGGCCCCAAGCAGACCCAATTCTGCCCCAAATGGGTCAAAATCAGCCCATTGCAGAGTGCAGGAGCATTCCCAGGGGTGGTACGAGACCCTGCGTGATGATGTCACTTTCCAGAAGTGACATCATTATGCAGCCTGGGAGCACACATGTGCTTTGCATGCAAGATAGCTCTACTGTAAAGATGAGTGCTGGGTCTCCCACCTCCCACTGGGAGAGTAAGGGGACCTGGCAAACCTACTGGAAACTAACATATGGATATCATCAGAAATGTGGTGATTTGAGGGCAAGGATTCATACAACAGTCTGTTTTCCATGAGTCTTAGCCTGCAGTGTCAATGGCTGAAACTAGATATTAGCAAGGACCTGCTTAAGTGCAATGTGTACAGAGTGCAGAGGCAAGTAAGCACACAGTGCAAAGTGTCTGTCCCATTGTAGTACTCAAAATGATTTCTTGAGCCCTGCAGCTCAATTCATTGCACATCTTTAGTTTCTTGTCTATCAGATATACTGATCTGAACTGAACTTACTTTTATAGAAGAGCTAAGCATGACAGCCAAATGAAACACTGCCAATGTCAAATAATGTTTTGTTTTCCATCTTACATTTCAGTTGAAATAGATAGCTGGTGTTGAACACAGAGGCTGTCAAAATATTCTTGTGAATAGCCATTTTAGTTCTGTTCCATGTTGGTTCTAAACTGGCCATACCCTTTAAAAAGGCACCTTCTAGACTACCACTTGTGAAATGTAGTTTGTAGCAATATGTGCTTTTTGAAAGATATGATCATGGAGGCAGGACCAGCAAGAGGGAAGGTCCAAAATTCCTGGAGCTCAAGGTTGCCTGGGAAAGCTGAGCAAGGTGATGCTGTAGGATAATAACAGCATACCTATTCTTAAAGAGCATTTTGCATGCATTCTTCTGAGTATGAGGAGGGCACATTGTGGCTCTTAGGAGCTTTGCATGGCAGTGAGACATATTACTTGCCTTAGAAGATCTGAAAATGGTGTTCAAATTTTACAGTTGGGCTTAGACACATTTTTTCAAACAAGTATATTTTTATTCATATATGAGCCCCAGAGGATGCTTCGATCCAGCGACAAACAGCTGTTAATGGTCCCTGGCCCCAGGGAGGCCTGCCTAGCGTTGACCAGGGCCAGGGCCTTTTTGGTCCTGGCTCCAACCTGGTGGAACGCTCTGTCTAAAGAGACTAGGGCCCGGCCAGATTTGTTATCTGTTAGCTGTTCCACCAGGTGTATGGTTGATGCTGGTTGGGCCCCCACCGGCCGACTAGAGGAAAACATGCCCCCCCTACCCACCCAGCCTGTTAAATACTTTGGAGATGGTTGAGTGGTGGTTATTGGAGAAGTCTGCTGCTGTGTTTTAAATATGTATGTGGTTTTATTGGTTTTAAAGTTTTATGTATTTTAAATTACTATACTGATTGTAATCCGCCCTGAGCCTGCTGATGCGGGGAGGGCAGAATATAAATTGAATTAAATAAAAAAATTCATATCTTATTTAAGTCATTTAAGCATTTTAGTTATTGAGATATAAATTTTGCTGCAAAAAATCACTTCTGGTGTACCTGTAAATACTCTCTTTATAAAGTCTGTGGAGGCACAGGTGTAAATAGCATGGTTATGGGATGTTACTTGTGAATCATTGCTTTGATTTTTCTAGAACATCAGGACATCTCATCACAGCAACAGACACAATATCTATACTGTACAGTAATATTCATTAGTATTTCATGTCCCCTGAGATGCCGACATTTGTTTTA
This sequence comes from Eublepharis macularius, assembly GCF_028583425.1. NCBI lineage: Eukaryota > Metazoa > Chordata > Lepidosauria > Squamata > Eublepharidae > Eublepharis > Eublepharis macularius. The sequence continues at coordinate 51,969,566 of NC_072796.1, read as the reverse complement.
TAGCATATTAAGGCAAAATATAAGGCCCATTTTGTCTCCTTAAAAACTTCAATTTGGTTCTGCACACAAAGGATTGCCCAATGCTTTTGCAACAGCACTTTAATTGTGTGCCTCCCAGCATCAAAAATCTGAGATGTTTAAGTAAAATCTGTAACTGGAGGGTATTGTTATCCATATGTTTTAAAGAACAGTATATATCACCTCTAGCACATTGTCCCCCAATCAAGTCCTGTTTTCATACACATGCAAGCTTTCCCTCCCTGTAACAATGTTTTATTCCTTCAAGGTTCCTAATTTGGATATGCAATGCACATCTCTAAATGACCCATCATTTCATGGAACTGAAAGTTTGAAATGTTTCATAGAACCTTAAGTATCTCAGCTTTCACTGTTTGTGTGACAATCCAATACTAAGCAGCATTGAAGCGATCTTATACTGAATGAGACCGCTGGTCTATCAAAGTCAGTATTGTACCTACATTGACTGGTGGCATTTTAATTGAGGAAAAGATTTGGTATGAAAAGTTTAGACTTCCCCAGTGACAGTGGCCCAGAACCATGTCTTTTAGTTAAGACTTTTGGTTTTAACTCCACATAATTGCAATGGTTGTGAACCGCTTCAAAATCTTAACTGAAGAGAAGCAGTATAAAAATTGAACTAACTAAACAAACAAATAAATCTCAGTAAATAAATAAGTAAGTAAGTGTACTGTGCTTGGTCAGAAAATCTTCAGAACCGATTCCTTCTGCTGCCATTCTTTACCCATACCACAGAAATGGCCCATTTGGAGCAACCGACTAGAAGAAATGGCAGGTTTGAGATTGGCATCTCATCCTCAGTGAGTGCACTCCCCTTCCCAAACCCTGCATTCTTCAGACACTTTCCCCAGCTATCCAGGAATTTCCCAAGTTGGCAGCACTATGCTCGGCATATTTGTAATCTACACTAACTAGCCAACATGCCCATAGCAAAGCATTTGTGATATAGACCAATTGAACCAAATTAACCAGACTATAAAATAGAAATCATTTTTTCCCTCCGAAGCAGGACTGAAGCACCGTTTTTCAAATAATTGTTTCACATATATTTTTTAAAAAATGAGGGATAGAAAGCCCTTAAATGGTCTCACTCTAGAGTACCCGATAAAGTATCTTCTTGTATATTCTCCTTCCCTGCAAGTAAGGCCCTGCTCAGAATCCTAAGATATAAAAGACAGACCGTGTTGCTGATGGCTCAGTTTTGATCACTGCTCAGGCGCACTCCACAGGATAAGAATTAACAACAACAACAATAACAACATTCGATTTATATACCACCCTTCAGGACAATTTAATGTCCACTCAGAGCGGTTTACAAAGTATGTTATTATTATCCACACAGCAATAATCACCCTGTGAGGTGGGTGGGGCTGAGAGAGTTCCTAGAAGCTGTGACTAACCCAAGGTCACCCAACTGGCTTCAAGTGGAGAGTCCCGCGCTCTTAACCATTACACCAAACTGACTCTCAATTGAATCATCGATATTGAGTCATCGGCAACATAGCTTGCCTTCCTGATGCCTCAGCAGCCTCCTCAGATCTTCCAGAGGCCTGGAAAGGCCTGGCACACTGGCAGGAAGCCACAGTGTGGCTCTCCAGAGGCCCAGGAAGACTTGGCACAATGGGAAGACCCAGCCATGACCCCCCCATGTGGGCTGGGAGTGCGATGGGCAGCCACAACTGTGCCTCAGGCCCTCGAGCCAGCAGGGGTCAGATAGAGAGTGGGAGTTTGGGCCCCAGGGCCAGAGCCACTCCAGCTGGCATCTGGAGAATGGTGATCAAGCTTCTCCACCCTCACTCTATCTGCACAGCTGCACTCAGCTGCAGAGACCCCGGTGAAGCCCAGCCCCTCCCAGCCCCCCTCCATCCCTGCAGGTGTCTCAGAGGATCCTAGAAGAAGAGGCTCACTGAGGCCAGTGGGGGGAGACCCAGTGCAGCTTCCAGAAGGGGTGCATGAAGAAGCCCTCAGGAGGAGTTAGTGGGGCAGTAGCAGCCAGCCTTCCTCCCTCCCTCCAGCCCGGGGCCTGTGTGGAGGTCCTGTGAAGGGGAGGCCTCCCCGCTGTTCCTGACCACCTGCCGCTCTCCATGGACATGGTGCAGGGAGAAGTGCCATTTTCTAGTTTCTAGTACATGTATAAAGAGAAACCATAAAGAGCAGGGAGCTCTCTGTAGGGGACCCAGTATCATGAAACTGCCTTCTCCTGGATGTATGTTTAGCTACATCACATGCCTCTTTTAAGGGACATATAAAAAAAAAATTGTCCAATTAGATGCTCAGTCAAAATGGAAAATATTTATAGGAGCTTTCAAGTCAACTGAGTGGTAACAACAACAATGGAACAATGAGGCAAAGTCATACGTGGGCCATACACGTAGGCTGAAGTCTCCTACTGGCCACTACTTATCAGTAGAGATGGGCATGAACAGAAAAAAAATGAACATGATGTTCATTGTTCGTTGCCATCTATGAACAGGGACTCACGAGCAACCATGAACATGGCCCTGTTCACGAACATGTTTGTGGTTGGCTGTTCGTGGGGGCCAGCAGGCTCTCCTCCAGCCATCATCCAAGTCAAGATCCCTACTGCACCACTTGCAGAAATCAGACCTGAGTAGGCACCAGGAAAAGTACCAATAATAAATAATAGCTTGGCCCCAGAGCCTGGCAGCAGCCCTGGAACTTGAAGGGGTAGATCCCTATCCCACCACACACAAAGAAAATTCAAGCTGCAATGCACTCTCTCTATCAAAATGCCAACAGCAACTCTCTCCCTGTCCACTGTCTGCAAACTAAGCCAGAGCTGGGAGACTGTCTGGCTCGACGAACAGCAACAAACAGCAACGAACGAGGCTTGTAATGACTACCTGTTCGTTTAGAATGGGGCCTCACAAACAGCTTATTCGCGAACAGCAGATTGGGCTGTTCGTGAGTTTTTTTTGTTCGTATTGCTGTTCGTGCCCATCTGTACTTAACAGTGGAAGTGATCTGAAGAGTAGAGATCCAGGCTTCCAGTACCAACAGCTCAGTTCCCAGCTTCAAATTGAATTCATGAAATCATGAATACATGAATTCAACAAAAACATAAAAATTGAGAACCTGCATGGTCAGAAAAATGCAATGATTGATCCTTTGTTTGCTACTTTTTTTTCTTACTTCATTGTCCACTGCTGTCTGTTGTTTCCCTTGCTTTGCATGAACATGTCACATAAAATATAATGATAGTAAAGCAGCAATGTCTATATAAATCTTTTAAAATATGCTTCTTTCTCAGTTGTTTTTTCTATTTTACATATTTTTTTTGAAATATTTTTGGTATGTCCATTGCCATCATACTTACAATGTCTGTTTCCTTATAACCTCAACAGTGTAATATTTATGCAGTGGTAGCTAGGTATGGATTGCCTTCACAGCAGCTTTCTCACAGAGGGCCTTCTTGGACTACAGCCAAACTATCAAGTATGAAGGATTAAATTTGCCCTTGATTCATAGCATGGTGGTACGTTAACATTCCAAGACTGATTTTCATAATTTGGAAGTCTGGAGGACATCTGATGTGTTTATTTCCTACTCTTGCCTCCTCTCTCCATGCTCCCCTGAAAAGGACAACCTGCCTCTGCTGAATCTTAAACACTAATTACGAACGAAGAGATTGCCTGTTGTCTAGCAGTGGGTAGATGATTGTTCCATCTAGGTATACTTGGCTATCACAGTAGCCCTCTGTTGTACTAAAGCCTGTTTCTGTACAGGTAAGTTCTGATCATGGAGAGAGACATTTATATCTGGGGAATCCCTGTTATTTTGTAATGGATCCATTGTCAGCTGGAAGGACAAAGAGTAGGGCATTTATTTATTTTATTGTCATCCCACGTCTCTTCCTTGGAGCTCAGGAAAATATACATGTCATACACACACACACACACGCCACTCCAGTTTTTCTTATAATTGTGAAGCGAGTTAAGCTGTGACAGGAAGAGGGTGGGGGGAGAGAGAGAGAGACTGCCCTGAGATTCATGGCTGACCAGGGCCTAACTACATGAAACATTTTTCTCAGGTATGTCCTGAGTCAAGTCAAAAGACTTTTTTGAGAGTCCATGCCTCCTAGCTGTACACAGGTCTGACTTGGATCAAGACCACAGTGCACAGGGAGAGCAGACTTAAGCTTCCCCCGAGCCATTTGGTTAGCTAAAACAGCTCCATTGCCCCACAGAGGAAACATGTACATGCATTGCATCAGCACATGTGAAGCTCCAAACAGGATAAATTGTGCCCCCCTGGGGTCATTTTAGTTTGGAAAAATGACATGGTGGATGGCTTAAGCACCTCTTTCCCCATGCACACCAGGCAGGCACAGGGGCCCAGAAAATGTCTGCTGACCTGGCTCAGGCACATACTCAGGAAAAATGTGCTGAGATTTTCTGAATGGTGACTTGAACTTGGGTTTCCCTGACCCAAGTACAACATTCTGACTCTTACACCATACTGGAATTAACAGGTAAGGTGTCACAATCTCCTGTTCTAAGCTTAGGAAATGAAGCCTTTCTGTTGCCAATAACAAAAGTTGCTTGCTATGTTTAATCAAGGTGGACTTCAGCAAAAAGTAGGTCCAACATCAAGTAATGATGTTACTTTCTGTGATGCAGCTTTTTTTAAAAAAATCCTGTAACTAAAGGTTTAAGATGATGAGATTCCTAAGGGCCAAGCTACAAGTGACGTATGACACTTGAACGGCAAGGGTATTTCTCCCTGTTCACTTGCCCTCCACTCGATCCACTTGCTGTTCAAGTGTCATTCGTCACTTGTAGCTTGGCCCTGAGTCAATCACCTACTGTTTCTAAAATTGCCACAGAGAAGATTCAGACTGAGGCCAAAGTCCATTCTTTCATCCGGTGTCATTTTTGTGACCGCAATCCCCTCTCTCCAGGCTACTGTTTTCTCCATGGGAAAGCCACACAAAGGGCAAAGGGATCATGAGTGCTTGGCCAGCAGGAGCACTGACTGGAATAGCTGAAAGTTACACTTTTCTGTTTGTCTTTTCTGTTTCCCCTGTTGTGTTACATCGGCATAACATTTTCCTAATATTGTGGTTATGTTCTTCCAGCACTGTGCCTACTTCCTATGTGGGAGACATTGCTAACATCCATTGAGGGAGGAGGAGTTGTTGAGACAGGACTGTCAATATATGTCACATTTGGAGGGAGACAGACTTCTGCAGCAGTTGACACCTGAGATGGGAATGTTGTTCTTGCCTCCCCAGTTGCAAGCGTGGGGGATCAGATGAAGCTGTCTTATATACTGAATCAGGCAACTGGTCTATTTGTATAGCAGTGGCTATCCAGCATATCAGGGAGTGGTCTATCACATCACTTCCTACCAACCCTTTTAACTGGAGATGCAGGGGATTGAACCTGAGACCTTCTACATGCAGTGCAATCCTAAACAGAATCCTAAAATGAGTGAAACTCTGCTTAGGATTGCACTGTAAGCCCTGCTCTTCCTCTACCATCCACCATTTCTAGTCCTAGTGCTGGTGGCACAGTGTCAGTACCAGGTTTACACCAATGCAATATCAGCAAAACAAATCACTATCCGAGACTAAGCAATTCATAGGCTGACCTTAGGGATGCTGCAAACATTGCTATGAATGTGTTCAACAGTCAAATATTCTGTGTTAGAAGGTGATCAGATGTGAGCTAACCTCTGGGTCTGTTTGGTTTGAGCTGAGCAGCTACAAACTCCTGCTGAACCAGTTTGCACCTACTTTTCCCAAATCTGCGCATGTGCAGAGATCTCTTGATTCAAACTGATTGGAGGCCATTGATGTCACTCCTTAGATGAACATGACTGATTTATATGATCTGAGAGTGATCTAATTACCTGTTTAAATAATTACCTTCTGAACACAGAAGTTATGCAGCAAGGAAGAGGGGACTAGAAAACTGGGGTGTGTGATAATGTGCACTGCATGTGCAAAAACCTGATTGTACTGCATGGTTAGTAAGGAATGCAGTGAAATACCTGCTGAACACCCACAAACAGCTCAAGGAACCTTCAAACTGATCATTAAAAAAAGTTAAATTTCTGTTCAAAACAAGCGGACAGGAAGGATGCAAGCCAAACCAGACAGTGTTCAGTCATCCCTATTTAGGATTATACCGTACGCCATATGCATATACTTGGTGCTGTCTCCTCCATTTGCCTGGAAAGATGGCAGTATACTTCCTTTGCTATATAACCCCCCTTCCAAAGAAGGGAACAAAAGGAAGGGCCATGGCTTAGGGGCCCAGAAATGTACCAAGTAGTTGGTGATGTGAAAAACCTCTCCCATAGATGCTGGAGTGCCAATGCCCATCAGAATAGACAGTGTTGGCCTTGATAAACCAATTGTCTGGCTCAGTATAGCACAGCTTTGGGTGCTCTAAAGGAGAATGCAGGATTGTGCAAAGAATAGGATAAAAATGTATTCTCATAGTCTCATTCCCCACTTGCTTAAATGTCTAGAATCTATCTATGCTTCTGATGACTAAGAGAAGACCCAAGAGGGAGATTTTAGGAGAAATATTTCAGTTTGTGGTTTGAATGGACTCTTCTCTATGTATACATGCATGCACATGTATGTTGGTGTGTTAAGAAGGAAAATGAATACACGGATGTTTGTGTGTTGAGAAAATGAAACAAACGTTGTAATTTTAATTATTTTATTTTATCTATTTATAATAAAATAATACTGTGTACAACTGAGAGCTGACCACAGCCTCTATGTATTATCCTATGAGCAACAGAACAATAAAAGAGTATTTGACGTACTTTTTTCCAACAGTTGATAGCCAGATGCTTTCAGGAATCTGACAGGCAGGTTCTGCTCTGCCCCATAGTGTTCTGCTCTGAAACTGATATTCAGAGGTAGACTGCCTCTGACCATGGAGGCTGTATTTAACTATCATGGGTAACAGCTGTTGATCACTGAAGAGAGTGGATCAGTAATAATAACTCAGTGGGTTGATAATAGCTGCCACATTTAGTTTCTATGTTTTGTGAGGGTTGACTATTCATATTTGGAAAGGGGTTTTTTTTTTGCTTAATCAGAATTTGCTCTGTTTTCCAATGAAGGTGTTGGTACTTTTGCTTAAAACTATACCACGTACACTCTAAGACTGCAAATAAAGACTTGAGTTTTCTTTCAGAAGCAAAGTTAAAACATTTAGCTAACTCAATTCTTCACATCTGATAGATTTGTCTGACCTTTTGATATTAAAAACACACACACACAAAGTCTCTTCATCAATAAAGTGGGAGTGTGGTAAAGGAGTAATGTAGTTACTTGCATTACAAAAGCAATTTTACTTGGTTCGAGTAAAATACCTTAATGTTCTTTTTTCAAGAACATTTTTCAATTTCTCACACTGTATTCACTCCAAGCTTCTGCATTTCCTAATTTATTTTAATGAAAATTATAAGACTTGGGTCCCTTGGTGCTAGAACCAAGATTTATAATAAAACAGAAGAGGTATAAGTTTTGACATGTTCAATTGCAGACACATTTCTCTTTCCCTGTGTCCAAAGTTTAATCAGCATCCTTTGTTGTGCTATGAATGATGGGTAAAGTCCGCTATTTTGTAAGCATGTGCACATCCAGATCCTTCATAATATTAGTTAAAATCAATGTGCTGCTTTTTTAATTATTGCTCATGGTACAAAGCAGGGAAGGCTCATTTAGAAATGGATCAATATTGAAAAGGGATTGGTAGATGGGAGAGCAGTACATCAGGCAGCTTGATGTAAAAATCATTGGGCCTGTGCTGCGGTGGTTTAGGGTTATCAGCCTGGTTAGCCTCCAGCTGGCTGGAGGGCAGTGTAATGGGTGAACCTTACATGAACCAGTGTTCCTGGCTGTGATGTTCCTAGAGAAGTTGCTACCTAGCATACAGCATCATACACATCTTTAAAAAAGAAACTATTAAGAAAACTTATCTCTGTCTGCTCTTTATTGATCCTGGGTAACTAAGTTTTGACTGTAGTAGATGAGTCGTTTCTTTGTTCTTCCTTTAACCAGTTTATAACCAGGTCGTATGTCTGTGCCTTGCAGAGGCACAGCATACAGTAGCTTCAAAAGAAAATGATGTGAAATCAGACATGCTGCAACTTCAGCTGCAATAATAATATGAATCTAATCAACAATGGAAGCAGTTGCAAAGTTGACGCTTGCATGCTATATATAAGCCACATTTTCCAGGTGTCATCTGTTGATGGATGATATTCAGATAATGTATATCAACCTTCAGTACAAGACATATTTGTATTTATTTAGTTTTAAATCCACTGGAAAAGTTAAAACCACTAGGAAATTAGGCAAAGAATCAATTAAAAGACACCCTGACAAAGAAGGCAGTTTTACAAGCCCCCCCCCCCCCAACAATGCCTTCCACCTGTCTTTTGGTACCCTATTTCAAAAGACTGGTGCTGCAAACAAGAATTTCTTATGCTGTTTCTATAGCTGCAGAAAACAGGGCACAACCAGCAGGGCATCTGGGCAGATTTAATCTATCAAAGAAACTCTTTTAGGGAGAGACACTTACTTGGATATGTAGGTACCAAATCATACAGGTAAGAACCAGCATTTTGAATTAATCCCAGAAGAAAACTGATAGTCCAGGAAACCTAAGACAGTTAGATCTATGAATACACACATGATGGGCAACCAAGCCAAGGCTTGACTCTTGTGGCTGATTGCAAAGCCTGAATAGGAATAGACAATGATAGAACTTGCATAGACAATGGCATGCTCTCATTTGTACAAACTGATAGTGAACCCACATGTAGTAATTCAAATTTCAAGGTCCTACAGATTACATTAACCAAATGTTTAATCTGCATTACTTCTGCAAGAGTAGTATTAAAATGGTATCAAGGAAACAAATGGAAGAGAATTATCTGCCAAAAGGGGAGGAGGGCAGAACAGAAAGATTTAACAATGACAACATACAAAACCAACAAGAAACAAAGGGCATATCAGGTATTCAGTTAAATTTATTTTATTATTTATTTAGAAAACCTGTATGCTGCCTCTCAGAGACCTGCCTGAGATTGTTCACAAAGTAAAAAACACTGTAATAAAAGGATGAGTGTGTGTATGTGTAAAGTATCATCAAGTCACAACTGACTTATAGCAACCCCAGCCTTTTTTCCCTTGCGCGGTGGGGGCAAGCCATTCTTCCAGAGTACTGAAGTCCTTTGCAGCCATGTGGTCCCAATGTCTTGGTCCACGGACCCAGGCTGCATTGGAAAATGGGGACACCTGAAGCAGAGCTGCTGAAGATGACTTCAGTAGTCAGGTACATTCATAAGGGAACAGGAGGTCCTTCAGGTATGTTGGTCCCAAATTACATAGGGCTTTAAACGTCAGCATCAACACTTGAATTGTGCCTAGAAATGGATTGAGAGGAAGTGGAGATGAGCCAAGACTGGACTGATATCAACATCCTGGCTGCAGCATTTGGCACAAATTGAAGTTTCTGATGTTTCTGAACACTTTTCAAAGGCAGCTCCAGATAGAGACCATTAGAGTGATCTAATCTAGGTGTAAACAGGGCATGTACCACACATCTTCCCTGCCCAGGAAAGGCCACAGCTGGCTAACCAGCTGGTAATCTGGTTAAAGGCACTCCTGGATACAGCTGCCACCTGCCTATCCAGCAGTAGGCCTGGATCCAAGAGCACCCCAAGCTATGGGCCTGTTCCTTCAAGGGAAGTGCAGCACCATCCAGAACGGGTGATATCTTCTTAAATCCTATGTCAGAGCTTCCACTCATCAGTAACACATCTGTCTTGTGGGGATTAAGCTCCAGTTTGTTAACCCACATATACTTCAAATCTTCCTCCAGGCACCAGTTCAGGGTTTCTACAGCCTCCCTGGGATCAGCTGGAAGCACTAGATAGAGCTGAGTGTCATCTTCATATCAGTGACAACTCAGCCGAAGTCTCTGATGACCTCACCCAGAAGTTTCATATAGATGTTAAAAAGCATGAGGGAAAGGATGGAACTTTGTAGGATGACAAAAGTCCAAAGGGCTGAGCAGCAGTCCCCCAGCACCACCTTCTGAAACCTAGCACTGGAACCATTGCAGAATGGTGCCTCCCAATCCTAGCCTGGAAAGGCGGTCCAGAAGGGCAGCATGATAGATGGTATGAAAAACCACGGAGAGGTCAATCAACAGAGTTGCACTCCTTCTCTCCCTCTCCCAGTGGAGGCCATCCACAAGGGTGATCAAAGCTGTTTCTTTCCTATCACCAGGCCTAAAACCTGTTCAAATGTTTTGGCAAGTGTTAGAAAAATTAGTCCCTCTTGTCAACTTCCATCCAGACTGCTTACCATGTTCACTATTTTTTAAAAATTGAAAAAGGCACTCGTATGCCATGACATCATCACATATTGTAAAGATTTTTTTAAAGGAGGAATTTAATAGACAAAACAACCTTTCATATATTCTGCTTTTGCAAAGCCATCCAATGGGTTAACGACTGAAGAAATACTTTAAAGCACTTGAAGTCCTGAGGCCAGCTGCAAAACATACTGTTAAAATTCATGGTGCCTACTGTCAAATGTGCTTAAAATGTGCATCTGAGCTGGTATTAAATTTACTGATGGGTAAATGAAGCAATATGTGTGGGTGAATAGCTGTGTGTCACCCACTGAAGAGTTAGAAATAGGATTCTGTATTGCCGGTATGCATTTGGCCTTGTTCTCATCAACTGAGTGAAGTTTCTGGCTTATTTTGAATTAAAAGGTTATTTTGCACTGCATTGTTTTACTAGAATTCCAATTTGACATTAACCTGTAATAGAAACAAATCTACAAAACTGATACAATTTAATATTTTCTTATTACAAATGACCAACTTAGTTTCCTGATGGCCCTCCCCCATACAAATCAGAATCTTCCAATACACATGCTGTCAAATTTGAATGGATATTTGTGGGTTTATTTTAAACACTCTTAAAAGATGAATGCCTTTTTTTTTAATGGAAGCAGTAATGCAACCTTAACCAGAATGGTGTGAACATGTGGCTCTAATTTAAAACATCATCCCATATTCCAAATGGTTTCTATATATTGTGCCCAACTCCAACACAAGAAAAAAGGTACTGCAGTGAATTATTGTGTAATTAATCATTTGACCATGAGGGACTCATTTACTAATTAAAAACGCAAAAAGGGTAAATTGAAATAAGCAGTGACTACTAAATCATGTCCTTTGACATGTCAGCAGCATTGTAATATATCATAATGTATCAGTCAGAGACATTTGGATCCTACACTTTCAAATACCTTTTATTTAGAACTGCTAAGACCATTCATTATGCCTCCAGTTCAGTGGCTGCTTTTGTTGCTACTGCAGCTCTTCAAGCTAACTGTACTAGTGTTACAGTGCATGTTTTAGTTGTGGGAAATGTTATCTAGGGTTGCCAGTTCAGGATTTGGAAATTCCTGTAGATTTGAGGGTGGAGTCTAAGAATGGTGGAGTGTGGGGAAGGGAGGGACTTCAGTGGCATATAATGCAGGGGAACTATCTGTCATATGGGAATGGGTTGTAATTCCAGGAGATCTTAAGGCCCCACATGGGGGTTAGCAACCCTAACCCATACTCATGCACATATGTATGGAAATTATAGTATCTACAGCACGACTGGCGATTGGAGGCTCCATTGCAAGATTTTCCCCTATGAGAAGGAGTATTATTTGCTCACAGGCACTCATACACATGGCACTAGAAAGGCATTTGTAGGAGAGGAGATATCAGGACTTTATGGAAATTTATATTGGCTCACCACCACCTTCTCTCTGCTTATCAAGGTAGTGTTCTCATAAACAAACTGCAGTGTTCTGAAATCTCTGAGATGACTTTGAGGGGAGGCCTATGTAGAGTTCTTTACAGTATCCTAGTCTCAATATTATCATGGCATGAATTCAGGTGGCCAGATCAGCTTTGTCAAGGTAGGGGGCCATCTTCCAGGATAGTCTGAGTTGGGAGAAGGCCTTGTTTGAAGCTGCATTTACTTGTTTCTGTAGCAGCAGTGCTGGATCTAATATAACACCTGGGCTCTTAAATGAGTCATCCAGAATCAATTGAACACCATCAAAGATCAGGAGCAAAAAGTCCTTCAAGATCTCTGCTTTTCCAACCAGCATCATTTCTGTTTTGTTTGGGTTCAGTTTCAGTTTGTTTGCTTTTAATCATTTGATAACAGCTGTCAAGCGGGTGGTTCCATATGAGGTAATAGATCCGAGAGCTGTCGATACTGAGCAACAGTGTTTAACTTACAAGGAGATAACCCGAATAGAATCTTCTAAACTTAAAATAAAGACACATGACAGCAGCAGCTAGACTTTTGTATGCGCAAAAATGGAAAGTACAAGAAGTGCCAACTATCGAAGACTGGATTTACAAATTGCTGTATATGGCGGAAATGGACAAAATGACAAGAAAATTGAGAAACCTTGACCCAGGACAGTTCAACACAGACTGGGAGAAGCTGAAACAATATTTGGTGAAGAAATGGGAGGTGGGAGGAGAACTGTGGCAGTTTGAGAACTATTGAAATACAATAAAATGCAGAGGGGGGTGACTTTACCGGGGGGGAGAAGAGGTAAATGAAAATTTCTAAGCAGTTATGTATTAGATTATTATATGTAGAATAATATATAGAATATTGATAGAAAATAATTAACCATAAGGATTAATCATAAGGACTGACTAATTAACATTATTTTTGGTAAAATTTGTATAAGGTACCAAACTGAATAAGTTTATCTGAAGATATATATGAGTCAAATTGATTGATATTATATGATGATAGTTATATAGATTTATAATTGAAGGGGAACAAAAACAGTAATGTAATTAAGTATAACTAAAGCAGAAAGAAGAAGATATGTAGAATGAGTAACACATAGAGCATAAGTTAAATTGGTTGACTTATATGAATGTATGGTTTATATGGTTTATGATCTATAGAAATATTTGAAATTATGAAAAATGGGATAAATTGTTTATCCAACATGGAAAAAGGGACTCAAAGTTAGGGTACAGAGTATCAAAAATAGCTAAAGAATTATTGCTTAGAATAAAGGGAGAATATATATTTGTTAGATAGAGGAATATAAAAGGAGTAAGGGAAAAGGGACAAAGGGTTGGAAAACTGTTGGAAGTCAACAAAAAGGGGGGGAAAGGGAGGGGGTTAGAAATTGGGAAATGGGAGAATTGATTGTAATGTGAAAATAATTGATCCTAACCCAATAAAAAAATTTTCAAAAAAAAAAAAAGATAACAGCTGTCAAGCAGCGACTTAGTGCCTCTACTGCGTTACCAGTGGATTTGGATAATGAGATACAGAGCTGGGTATCAACTGCATATTGATGGCATTCAGTTCTATAGCTATGGGTGAGTTCTCATTAAGTCTTTATGTAGAAGTTGAATAACATGGAGGAATAAGACTGTGCCCTGTGGAACCCTGCAAAATAATTCCCATAGTGAAGATAGCTGGTCTCTAATAGCAACCTTTTGTCAGTTCTGTGAGGAACAATTTAAACCAATCCTAGGCACATTGACTGATACCTATTTCTTCCTCCAAGTGTGTCAGCAAGATGGCATGGTCTACTATATATTGAAGGCTGCAGTTAGATCCAGGAGGAGCAACAATGAAGCATGGCTTTGTCTACATTCAAGTGGAGGTCATTAACTGGAGCCACCAGAGCGATCTCCAACCTTGCCTAAAACCAGACTGGAAAGGGTCCAGAGCACAAGACTTGTCCAAGAAGACCTGGAGCTGGTCAGCTACTGCTCTCTCAACCACTTTGTATAGAAAGGACAGATTAGACATCAGGTGATAATTGGTTACATCATTTTTGTCTAAGGAAGGTTTTACAAGTAGTGGATAGATGACCACCTGAGACTGAGGGAAGGTGCCCTGAGTCAGTGACTGATTTATGACAGACAGACATCAAGGACTGCTTTATGTGGTCTTTATAAGATTTTAGCAGCCAGGATGCTAGAATTCTGTCAATATCCAACACCGCAATTGGGTCAAAATGATTCAGAAGCAGATCAGATGGTGTGTTAAGCATTACTTCTGCCTCACCTGTGCTACAGCAGGCATCCAGATCAGCAATCCAATATTTTACCAGCAAAAATCTTTGCAAAGTTGTCACAACCAACTGTCTGTTCTTGACCCAGTAATGGGTCAAAAGATGTCAACATATCTTAAACAATCGGGATGAACATGAACCAGCCTTAACACAACCTGTGTTTGGAATTTTAAAATCCCCCATAGCATTTTGTAAACCAGAAAGATTCATAAGCCTTTGTGGGTGGACCATTTTAGCTGGGCCCCCCATTTTGTGGGATGTCAGGGCCATATTCACAGTTAATGGTCAATCCATGGTTCAGGCTGAATCTCCAATCCCAAAAGGAGACCTTCTCTCAAAGGCTAAGAGCAAAAGATTAAGACCAAAGTGTCTTTTTCATGCACAGAGTCTGTAACTGAGAGAGGCCTAGTGCTGTCAAGGAAGCTCTGGAATCCTGGAACAGCCCCTACACGGAAAATTCAGCATGGATGTTGAAGAGGCAGGACCGCTCCTCCCCTTATGTCTCCCACACAGCCTTGCGCTCTGCGGATAAGCAGCTTCTGATGGCCCCTAGCCCAAGGGACATTAGACTGGCTTCAGCTAGGGCCAGGACTTTTTCTACCCTGGCCCCAGCCTGATGGAACACTCTCCCAATTGAGATCCAGGCCCTGCAGGACCCTTTACAGTTCTGCAGGGCCTGCAAGATGGAAATGTTCCACCGGACCTTTGACTAGGGACCAGCTTTTTTTGTCCCCCTCCTGATCTCTACACCCTCCTTTTGCAGCCACCCTTGAGTTACATCATGGTGGTACAAGGGCTTATGATGATTTTGTAGTAGCCGATCTGGTGATAGCACCTGAATTTTAATGTGTTAATGCATTAATAAGGTTTTTATTGTATTTTAATAGTATATTTGCTTGAAGATGCCCTGAGCCTGCTTGAGGGAAGGGTGGGGCATAAGTTGAATTAAATAAATAAATAAATAAATAAATAACGCAGAAATATTACTCTAGATGTGTCAAGCACCATGTCTGACAGCATCCAACTCAGAGAGGTTGCTTCCTGGGGAACTAGGTGGCAGTTAGACTAGCATAATACCATATCAATCGTTAGTTCCCAATGTAATGAATATACAGACTATGCCCACTATATATTTTCAAAGGCTTTTACGGCCAGAGAACATTAGTTGTTGTAGATTTTCCAGGCTGTATGGCCGTGGTCTCAGCATTGTAGTTCCTGATGTTTCTCCAGCAGCTGTGACTGGCATCTTCAGAGGTATAGCACCAAAAGACAGAGAAAACTGAAAGTTGAGAAAGTGCGGTTCACAGGAAAAGTGTTTTTGCTATATTCCTGCCTCCAAGCCAGTGACATTGGCCACTTAGGCGGGAGGCAGCAGTTTGCTGCCCTGGAAGGAGGGAGACTGGAGATTGGCTCGACATACGCGCTTAGCTTAGGGGGTGGAGTCTTGCTGCGTTGGCTGTTCCTCCGCCCCCGAGGCTCATGCTCGGCCCACCCTCCTCACCCTATTTCAGTGCAGGATTAGCCGGTCGCCTTTTATGGGGCCAGGTAGGAATTTTTTATCTCCTTGCCCCTAATTGGCATTGGGATGGGAGTTTTTTCGCCTACCTCGCACTGGAAGGCTTGTGGGGTTAATTGGCTTGGTGGGTGCGAGTTAATGCCACGGGTGGCGGGATGTTAGTTAGGGAAGAATCTGTAGCAGCCCGGTGAGCACCCTTGGCACCTCCCCATTGGTGGGGAATTGTGGTCTGCCAGAAGCGGCTGGCTGCCGTATGGCCCAGTTGTGTGGTTAGACGCCGTGCTGGGGAACCCCTGGACAAGCCAGTCTACCCCCGCTGCCGTACGGCCGGGTGGGGGAGCTTTACAGGGGTGAACCGCTTCACCTGGCCAGGCCGGGTCCCAGCCATTGGATGGATGGCTCGCACCCGGGGCAGCGAGTGCTCACCCAGACAGGTCAGGGCGGGGTCCAGGAGTGACCCCAGGGCCTGACCTGTACTGCTAGTTAGGCCCTTGCCATAGTTGATGTTTGGTTTATGTTATTTTAATAAAGTAGCCCATTTTTATATCCCAAAACTTGGTGTCTGTCTCTCATTCCGACTAGGGGGGCAAATCAAAGGAATCACTGATGAGATGGGAAAGCTTATGAAAAAGCACAACCTACAAACAGTATTCAGACCCACTAGAAAAATACAATGCTACGATTAGCAAAAGACAGTAGAGACCCCCTCACCTCTGCAGGAGTATACTGTATACCCTGCAGCTGTGGACAAGTTTACATCAGGACCACACAGTGTAGCATCCAGACAAGAATAAAAGAACATGAAAGACACTGCAGACTTGGCCAACCTGAAAAATCAGCAGTGGCTGAACATAGCCTAACTCAGACAGGACACAGTATCTTATTCCAGGACACTAGAATACTGGACAACACATCCAACTACTTTGTCAGATTGCACAGGGAAGCCACTGAAATTCATAAGCATAAACACAATTTCAAAAGGAAAGAAGAGAGTTTAAGAATGAATAGGGCATGGTTTCCAGTCCTGAAAAACACCAGACTAACAAAATACTCTACATCTTACAATAGCCCTGCAGATAAGATTAGCCTATCAAGCACCAATCCATATGCAAAAGAACCTCCTCAAGATACAGTGAAGCTTCCCCCCATTAGCATTCCACACCCTGGGAAACTCTTACAGGATGACTCAGCCCAAACCCACCTTCCTGAGTAGATATGAATTACCTGCTAATATCTTCTCCACACATTGACTCTGAGAGATCTCTGTCTTTCGGTGCTACACCTCTGAAGATGCCAGTCACAGCTAGTCAGGAACTACAATGCCAAGACCATGGCCACAGAACCCGGAAAATCTACAATAACTAATGCCCGCTATAGTTTTTACTGGGAGTCTGTGGAAGTTAAAGGTTTTACAGAATTATAACAGCAATTCCAACTCCCCTGCAGACTGTGTGGGGTTGGTGGAGGACCACATAATCAAGTGGAATTAGCTGGGACAGGCATCATAGTCTTCCAACCATGTCTCAGTAATCCAAGCTAGGTCATTTCCCTCTTCCTGCAACAATGCATTCAGGCAGGCAGATTTGTGTCTACCAATCTGGCATTACACAGCATTAGAGAGAAAGTGAGAGAAGAATAGGGTCTAGCAACATCAACTTTGGGATGCTACAGAGACTGAGCAGGCAGCGAGGAGCTTTGCCTGGTATTGAGCATCTTCGCATATCATTCCCATTCTGCAGACACTCCACTGGCTACCCATCAGTTACTGGGCTCAATTCAGAGCTATGACTATCATATTCAAAGCCCTTCATGGCCTTAGCCCCTCACATCTGTACAACTGTCTTTCTCCCTATGTGCCTCCATGGCAGCTTTGGGCAAAATCAACAGCTGCCCATACACGAGTTTTCTCTGTGGTATCCCCCGCCTTATGTAATGGCCTGCCAGAGGAGGTCAGGAAAGGTCACACTCTCCTGGCTTTCCACAAACTATGCAAAAATGAATAATTCAGGAGGGCTTTCTACTCAGATTATAGGGCTGATGAAATAGCTTGGTAAGGGAAAGGGACTATAGATTATGGTTATGGGTACTGTCTGCTGAGATAGATGTGCTATTGGGTAGTTTCCATGTTGCTAAAGATGTCATGTTAATTAGTTATGCTTTGTTTCAGAAATTAGTTATGCTTTGTTTCTCTGTGTTCAGCTTTATGCTTGTTTTAAATTTTCTGCTACCGTATTCTGTTATATCTGTTCACTGAATGTCCTAGCTGTTGTAGCTGTCATATTCAGCTGGAGGAGTCTCTATGTTTAGGTGTCTCTACAAGCTTAACTACTGGCTCCTGAGGAAGCGTCTTCTGCGAAACAAGGAGCACTAACCATTTGCTGGACCATCACCAGACCAGTACCGGGCCAGAACTGGGCCAGGGTGGTGGAGGTTGCCCCTCTCCACCCCACAATTTTTGGCTACAAACAGATAGAATTACATTGTTGACTGTATTCATTGTATTTAGATTGTGGGGTTGCTGTGACTCGAGGAATTAGTAGAGACTAGACATGGGCATGAACGGAAAAACCCCCGAACAAGCGGTTCATTGTTCGTTGCCATTCACGAACAGTGAACAATGAACAGTAACGGACGTGACCCTGTTCACAAACATGTTCGTTGTTTGTTGTTCGTGGCCCATTAAAGATCCCTTTAAACTATCAGCTGGCAGGTGGCAGGGGGAATTCCCCCTGCCACCTGCCAGCTGATAGTTTAAAGGGCCCTTTCCTGCCAGGAGCAAGGGGCAGGGCCCTTTAAACACCCCACAAACTGACCTTCCCAATGTACAATACCCACCAAATTTGCAGGGGACATAGTCCTTACTGTCCTCCAAAGACCCCCCCAAGTTTCAGAGAGATTGCACCCCAGAAAAGGCATGATCCATGTGCCCCCCCTTTACTGTCATTTTCTCTTCACAGTGGCAAAAACGGAACTGCCTGTTGGAAGGCAGCTACTTCGAGGGGTTACAAACTGACCTTTCCAATGTCCAATACCCACCAAATTTGCAGGGGACATAGTCCTCACTGTTCTCTGAAGACCCCCCAAGTTTCAGAGAGATTGCACCCCGGGAAAGGCATGATGCATTGGTCTCCCCCTTTGTTGTCATTTTCTCTTCACACTGTCAAAAATGGGACTCTCTGCTGGAAGTACCTTGAAGGGTTAAAGCCAGAAGGAAAGCCAGAAGGAGTTCGGACAGAGTTCAGTCCCTGCCATTGCCAGGGGAATTGATTGAAAGGCCCCAGACTGTCTGGCTTGACAAATGGCTGTCAAAGGCAACGAACGAGGCTTGCAATGACCACTTGTTCATTTAGAATGGAGCCTCACGAACGGCTTCTTTATGAACAGAAAAACGGGCTGTACATGGGGTTTTTCCATTCGTAATGCTGTTCGTGCCCATGTCTAGTAGAGACTGCACCTGGCACTTTACCAACTCATAGACTTCTTGGGACTGAATCCTTCAACTGTGAATTGTGTATATATTATAAATGTATTCTGTATGTATCTTTTGAGAAATGATTAATGTGTGATGTGTATTGATATTTATCGAGATTGACTCTTTGGTAGATGTATTGACATAGGATTGACTGAGCACTTTTGCACTTTTCACATTTTGAGTAAATAAGTCATTAGTAGTTCATTGTATTTATTAAGAGAGGGAGATAGTGTTTGTTGTAGTTTGGTGGTTTCCCCTCTAGTGCCTCTTTTGGTTGTATATTGTATTCACTGCAGTATGTAATCTGTTTTCAGTCTCAGTGAGAAAGGTAGACTATAAACAAATAAAAAAATAAAAAAATACTTGTTGATGACCAGAGATCAACATGTCATGCACAATAAGCAAGTGCAAAAAAAAAAAAAAAGATTCAGGATGTCTAAAAACTTAGATAAAATTCTGTAACATCAGGATTAAAACTAACAACAAATCCATCTGTTACATGTATCCATTTACAGTGATAATGTCCCCTGGAAACTCAAATAGAATGAAATTTTAGGGGTTGTACCCATCGGTTCCTCCTATGGGGACATTCTGAGGACTTTTCTGGGGATGCTCTGGTATTAGGGCAACACTCTATGATTAAACCACAGGGTTTTATCCAAATACCAGAGCTTCCCCAGACATGATAATGTCGGTTCCAGGCATACAGGGATGATGTCAGCACATCAGATTGCTGCTGATGTTAATCCCTGTATCCTGCCATTTTCCCCCTGCTGGCCAATGAGCAGCTGTGGGAAGGACTTTCTCGTGGATAGGGATCCCCTGCCACTCACAGGAGGATGGTAAGCCTGGATCTACCCAACTATTACAGTAATTTTTAGAGTCCCTGATTCAGGTGCCCCAACCTTCTAACTAGGCATATGGCAACCCAAGAGAGAGCCTTCATGGAAATGGCACCAAAACTCTCTTTGCCCAGAGAGACTCATCTGTCCCTGGCTGTTGCCATCTTCTGCTAGCAGATAAAGGCTTTTTGTTCTGTTTGACATTCCCTCAGTGATCCTTCCTTCCAGTCCAATGTTTTAATTGTAGTTTGATTTTTGTTGGTTTTAATGGTTTTTAAGATGTGATTTTATTTATATGTTTTGATCTGTTAGCCCAGGTATAATGTTTTGCATATAATTGAGTCTGAATATTTTTTTTCTGCTTGCTAACGTGGGTTTTAAAAAAATTGTTACTGTGAGTTTAAATGTAGGTCTCTGAGGAAAAGAGGGGAGCTGGATGGGTGAATGGAGTCTGCTCTGATTGGACAGTAGCTGTACCACAGGAGGCAGAGTGAACTAAAGTTTTTAGTAGGTGTGCTGAGGGAAAGGATTCAGTCTGAGCAAAGCAGGCAAACTGTGTGGATCCTGTGAAAGAGTCTATGGGCCAAGCTACAAGTGACGAATGACACTTGAACGGCAAGTGCATTTCTCCCTGTTCACTTGCGCTCCACTCAATCCGCTTGCCATTCAAGTGTCATTCGTCACTTGTAGCTTGGCCCACAGTCTGTATGTTTCTGAGAGAAAATATTTATTTTAGTTAAGTCAGGCAACTTGTGTGGAAGCCTGAAAGGTGTCTCATTCTGCCAAGTTCAGTGGATAGTGTTCTGAGAAATTCTGTCAAAGTCAGGAAAACTGACTTAAAATCCCTTAGTCAAAAACCTGGATAAAATTAAATGTTTTGGTGTGGCACCTACAGAAAGGTAGGCTCTAGAGGTGCCTCAAGGGGAGACCATGCCAATGCCAGGGCACTACCTTGAAAAAATATGCCCAACTCACCTGACAGAAAGCAACATTAATTTAGAAAAGAAATGGTTTCCTTGATTATTTCAAGGCTGTTCAGGTTGCTAGAGGAGGAGCTATGTGGATTCCTTCTCTAGAATCCCAGCCTTGCCTAATTTGTCTAAGTTAAGGTTGCCAAAAGAAGCCTTGCTCACATTCTGACAACAAACCACAACAAGGAAGGGTGGCAAGGACTTGAGCATGGTACAACAATCTAAAAGACACCCAGGCCACCTATTGGGTAGAGCAGAGCAGAATACTCTCAGGCAGAGCCTTTTAGAGGATCAAGAATGAGTCACCGGTCCGCCCCCCCCCCCCCCCGGCAACACAGCAATAGTTATGGTTTTGTTAGATCTAAGTAGTTTGAATGTTGAGGAAAACTTGAAAAAGGATTCCTACATAGAAACGTTATTTAATTATAATTTCAGTAGCAGTAATAGCAGTAGTGCTAGACAAGTAGTAGCAGCAGCAGTAGAAGCTACTTAATTATAAATGTGTGGTTTTTAAATGCAGAAGCCTCTAAAAGGGTAGGTCAGGTATGTTGGAACTTGACATCTCTTACCTCTTGCTAACTCCTTCATTTGCCAAAAAATGGCCTAGAAAATTGCTTTTGACAACATTCCAGAAGTATCTCATTTGTCCAAAGATTTTTATGCCATACTACTAGAAAAACATGAATAGGTTCCATTTGTAGTCAGTCCACAAATATTTAACTTCTAATTGTATTATTCAGTAAACAAGGACTAGCCACCATGTGGAATGAACTGTTATCCCATACAAATGTTTGAAGGACAAATATGAATATGTGTGTTTGTGTGCATGTGTGTTTAGTGTAAGATGCCTGATTGAGGGACTTTACTTCCTGTATAGGGTTGCCAACTGCAGCCTGGGAAATTCCTGAAGAATTGGCAGTGGAGTCTGTGGAGGAGGGAATATGGGAAGGACTTTCAACTAGAATATATGGTGCACCACAGAATCTGCCCTCTGAAGCTTCCACTTACTTCAGGGGAACTGATCTCTGTAGACTTGAGATCTGTTGTAATTCTGGGAGGATGCCGGCCCCCACCTGGAAGTTGGCAAGCCTACTTCCCTTCACCTTAGCATATATATGCCAAAGAAGCTGCAAAGTGAAGCAGAACATTATCTAGGCAATTGACTTGGTTAGGTGACTGAAGGAACCAAAGCAATTCCATTTATAATGCCCCATCCAGAGACTTCCATCTGAGCAATATGTTTCCTAGGAGGAAGACTGACAGATTAGGTTCTGTCTTGCCCCTAACCAATCTTGTAGTAGCTGTTGTCTCTGGAATCTGGCAGTTCCACTGCAATGCATGCTACTGTCCCACTGTCAACTAAGGACCAAGCTACAAGTGACGAATGACACTTGAACGGCAAGTGAACAGACTCACATGTATTCCTCCCTGTTCACTTGCACTCCACTTGATCGAGGAATACAAGTGGGTCAGGGAGGAATACAAGTGAGTCTGTTCACTTGCTGTTCAAGTGTCATTCGTCACTTGTAGCTTGGCCCTGAGTCTGTTCACTTACTGTTCAAGTGTCATTCGTCACTTGCAGCTTGGCCCTAACTGCTGCTCTGAAAATCTGACTGCATGACTTTCTGGGCCACCCTGCTTTCCTCTGGCCACTGCCAGTCACTTGACTACTTCCTTCTTCAGAACTTGACAGCCACATATCCTAAAACCATGCCACTTGGCTAATGGCTTATTGCCTTCTCAGTTTAGAATCCTGATCCCATTACTAACTGGGAAGCTGACCCCACTGACCAAGTAAGTCTAGGAGTGGGGTAGGGGGGTAGTGTATACATAACAAATGAAAACTTTAAAACAGCTCTTTAAAATCTACTTTATTATCTATTTTAATGTGTTCTACCTAGATTAATCTACTAATATTTTGGAAAATTATTTAGAGAATATAAATTTTAATCAGTGGGTTTGTAAATCAAAGGCACACTTAATTTTTTTAGACTATTTTGATTCAGGAGTGTTATGGGAACAGAATATGAAAAGACAATATCAATGTTTGCTTTTGAAATCTTACATGAATGTCTGTTTATTAAGTTGCGTGGTACCGTCCCTGACACTTCCTTCCACATTGTAAAGGATTCTGGAGTAATTTTCACATTTATTTCAATTTAGTGAAATGGTTAATGATTAGATAACTACACATTTTTAATCAGTTCAGATCCTTAAGCCTAGTACATCTTTATTTTTCAATGGGGATTGAATAATGAATGGCATTGGTAAGCGGCCACCAGTATAATGCCAATGCAAATTGAATGCACTCTTTTAAGAGTAGCTGTTTTCACCAAAGCTGCTCTGTTGCTTACCTCTTTATTCCCAGGGCTTTAGTCTCTGAATCCCTAGCAATGCTTAGTGTTGGCAAGCACGTTATTTAATATTATCTGCTACGCTCTATACTTGTCTTCAAATATTGTGATTTAGATAGAACTCTAATGCACAAGAGCAACTTGTCCCCAGAGTATTATTCAGAATATAAATTAAGTGATATTATAACAGAGCCCTCACTTAGCTCAGCATAATGAATATGAAACATCATGTACTAGTGACCAAGGTCATTCTGCGAGAATGAATTACTCTATTAACTTCCCCTTTAAGTAGCATTAGAGATAATAAATGGAGAGATTTAATGTAATTCTGATAATATTATTCATGCAGAAGTAGCATACTTTATCTTGTTAAAATAATTAAGACACACATTGAGGGTGGTTTTACATGGCAGAGATATGAAGCTTAACAACATGTTTGTTGTGTGTCGCTGGGTGTCTCTGCATTCGCCAGCAGCAATGCAGATAATCTGATAAAAATAAAAAGCTGATTTATCGCTATGCTAATTCTCGATCATCCTCGTAGCCCTCCTAGGTACTTCCCAAATGCTGCATCAGATTATGCCAGGCTTAAGAAGTTATATTAGATTAAATTCCTTTCTTATGATTTTTTTAAAAAAAAGAAATTACATCTATCATTCTTTTCCATAAAACCTTCTTTAGCTTTTCTCTAAGAAGCATGTGATACTTTTTCAAGCTCTGCATATTACTTTTTTATCCAGACATATTTAAGCTTCCAATCTCAACAATGCAAGATATTACTTTAGAGTGCCTTGTGCTTAGCTATTATATTTTTAGCTGAATGACTATTATAATGGCCTAGTGATCATCACAGCCTTTTCTAGACCTGGTTTGTGTAGGCATTGAGGTACATGAAGGGCCAACAGTAAAGGATTATGTTGTCTCTTTTGAAATTAATTGCATTATATCATGAGAGGGTGAAAGAAAACTTCTATTCAGTTTGGATGCCAGGCTAGCTATGTAAGCATTGTGCTGGGAATTTTAAATGATTAAAACTGTGTTTATTTTAAAAGTGTCAACAAAGTGGTCTCCTTGTCACTGTTATTCACATGAAGACTCGTGGACTGTATGATTGAGTTCCCTAAAGGACATTTAAAAATTCTTGATGGGTAATTTATTTATTTGGTTGGTTTATTTAAAACTTTACTATGCTGCCTTTGCACCCAACTCAAGGTGCCCAAGGCAGTGAACATTAGAAAATTTCAAACATTAAAACAGCATTTAAAATCCAAATTATATATATTATTTAAAGTAATTAAATAAAGCATGTAAATACATAAATTCATATAAACACAAAAACTTCAGAATGAGTGACTGCAGAATAAGAGTAATATTCGTAATCTGCCTAGCTCCTGATAATAACCAAGCTGCAGCATTCTGCACCAACTAGAGTCTCTCAGTTAACTTCAAGGAGAGACCTACATAGTGCATCACAGTAGTCGAGTCTTGATGTTACCATGGTGTGGATCCTGATGGCTAGACTGGTTGTGTCAAAGTAGGGAGCTATCCATCTGACATTGGACCAGGACAGTAGCTAGCCTTACTTTCTCAGTGGGGCTCCCACTTTTCATGCATTATTTTTTTTATGTGACACCTGGAAAACCAGTGATTTTTACCCATAACCAACAGAAACTCCTAGAGCCTTTTCATTGAGCTCAATTATCGAGGTATATTTTAATGTTTATGACCTGCTAATTGTCACAAATGTATTAAGTTGAACAAGAACAGTTATTTTAAAGTTTTATGCATTTTTTACAGACATCATAACACCTTGAAGTTACCCTAACCACACAGTAACTAAAGGGGGATTTGCAGACATATGAAGGACAATCATCATCTTGGAAAATCCAGTAATGGGAATTGTGAATGCATGGGACACCAGTGGTTCTGGGTCTCCCCCCCCCCTATTTTAATCTATTTTTCCTGTTCTAAAACAAGTTCTTATTCTTTAATGGAAACTTTCATATTACAAATTTTAAAATTCTAGAATGCTTAAGTCCCAACCTATGCCTAGGATGGGACAGGACACCCACTGGCTCCACCCTGGCTACAGCCTTGCCTTGGACATCCAGAATGGAACTAGTCAAGTGGTTGTATGAATCTAGACCAGAAAAGAGACTCCCGCAGAAGTCCAAGATAGAAATTCCCAAGTTATATAATTGAATAAATGTCATAATTTACTCTCTGAGTAATAAATAGATCATTTAATCAGAGTATTAGGTTTTCCATTGAGAGGACATCCAACTTCAAATTCAACCATAAATCCATTGATTGACTTCAGGTAGGTCGTTGTTTCTCATCATAATATATTTCAACATGAGATCAAAGTTGTAATAATATATATGTATATCTGAAACTCTTGTTGTTCAAATGTCATCCTTGCTAGTCTGTCATTTATTACTTCCAGAAAACTTCCATTCATTTCAGTGGAATTTGCACAAGGGAAGCATTAACAAAGTAGATTGTACATATTGTACCATATTATAAGCCATATAGGCAATACAACCAGTGTTTCAATCTGTTTATTGATACTTCCCAGCCAATTTGAAAAGTAAGTCAAAATATTCATCTATGGTCTAGGGGGTAAAGGAGCTCTGTTGTACAACTTTATATAGTCATATTGTATGTGCCTATAAAATATGATGACTTGCTGTGCCAGACCACAACTGCTCAAGATGGAGTGGACTACTAGCACTCATCATAATAATTATATGGCAATGTTATGACAATATTTTAAGGGCAAGATAGAGCAGATATTTGGGGTCACAGTGCCAGCTCCGTAGCTATAAAGTTATATATTTATTATACCTACAAGTATCGGCACCCTTCTGTTTAGTTACATATGTAATATTCCACTATGTTGATGTAAAATCAACAGACGGCTCCACTTTGCACATGTACACAGAGAGCAAGTAATGAGGACAGAGTCCAAATTCTGATAATGCTTCCATGGGTGCACTTTCTGTGTGGCAACTGGAGTGCTTCATGGTCTAGGAAGGATTTTGCAATATATGAAGTTGGAAAGACACATGTGGCTCTGAGTAAATGAACAGTTGTAATTAAGACTTGTAAAGTATCTCTTCGGAATGCAAAGTAGAGCCAGGTAAATGAGCATGCTTCTGTTATTTATACAAGCTTTCAAATTATGCCTGGCATAGCCTGTTCAACTTGATCCCACATCAATTTTGCAAGTGTAAATGGAGCTAAAGTTCCAAAGAAAGATCAAGTTTTGTGTTAACTGACAAAATATATTTGGTCATGAATGAAAACTACTTAACTATATCTAATGAGCCAGGGAACATGTATCCAATAGACACATTAGGAGGAGAGGCTTTAAAGTATTAAAGTATTCTTAAAGCATTAAAGTATTGTTTATTTATTTTTCTCATATTTTATGATTAATGTCATCCTTATATAAGATTTAGAATCCAGATAAAATCATGAAAAGCAGGTTGGGTTAAATCTTTCTCTGCTATAGTGTAGGTATTAAACTTCTGTTAACTCCACAGAAATCCTTACTATCAAGACCCAAAATAGGTCAGCTCCTGAGTATTGCATTATATTTTATTATTTAAACTTTAACTGATTAGTTTAGCACTTAAAAAGGCTTTAGAGGGAATTAATAGTACCATCCTAAGCAGAGTTATATCCTTCTAAGACAATTATCTACAATGGACTTCAGTAGGGTGCATCTCTGCTTAGGATACCACAGTAATCCACTGTTCTCTCCTTATTCATAAGCAAACAGATATGCAGATGGAGGACAGATAGATATCTTTTGTGTCGTATTGCAGGGCTCTTCGCAAAGATTATTCACAGTGTGATCCTAAATAGGATTCTGACTGGCTTCAATGGGCTTGGAAGGGAGTAAATTTGTCCAGTATAGCACTGTTGGTTTCTTTACAGCATTAAAAATGTCGATGTTTTGAATCTGTGATGGCCATGAAGAACTCTGTGTCTGGAATGTAAGAAGGCGAGTAAGTTCTTGAACATTGTCATAGCCCTACAGATATTGTTAGGATACATAAAGTGTGTGAGAGAGTTAGCTTCCTTGTCCCTCCCTCTCATACACTGGTACATCCCACCCAATCCTCTATTTTCAGGAAACACGTGATGGTGATAATTGGGGCAATCTTAAGCAGAGTTACTCCCGTTTGAATCCCCTAAAGTTACAGGTCTTTGAAGGGTGTATCTCTGCTTAGGATTCTACTGAAATAGCCTTAACTAAATCTTTGTAAGGGGGGAGCATATATCACTGAGGAAGTTGGATTTAGTTTGGTTGTTGATCCCTGCTTTACAAACTATGGATATATACAACTTGTATGTATGCCAGGAAACTATATCAACTGATACTTTGTTAAGAAAGAGTTAAGAGGGAGAATGTGACCTCTAAAGTGTGATGGACCAAGCTGTTTTGGGTTTTATAAATGAAGAGTGTCATCTTGAATTGTACCAAAAGACCAACAAGCAGTAAGAGGCATCCTCAGGCAAAGCTAATTTTCTCTAGTATAACCAGGTATCTGTGACTTTAGTAATAAAAAGAAAATGTTCATAGCATATAGAAAGCCTGAAATGTAAATACAATTGACATGAAATATATCCACAAGACTTTGCAGTAAAAATATAGCTAGAGGTGGATGAATCCACTCTTTCTGATCTGAAATGGATCTGAGGAACATGGATTAATTTGGAGGTCATCTGGTGGATGTGCAAAATCTGACCTGAAATCTAACTCAGCCAAATCCTCTAGGCCTCGGTTGCACTCCAGAGAATGTTATCACGGATGTGATAGGATTTACAGCCTGCTCCACACCCATCTTTTCTAGAGCATGGGTCTGAAGACTGAGCACCTACATATACTTCCTCTCCTCAGTAAGTCTGGAAAAGGTGAGGATGATTGTTAGAAATACCTAGAGGTCTAAACGGCCTGATTTTGGTTTGGTCCAGATTCTAGAGTATCCAGGAAGGGGAACTCTGGAAATACACACATTTCTTCATTTTCTAGATATAGCTATAGCAGGTGGGTATAGCCGGCCAGCCAAGCCTCACCAGCTCTTTAAATGGGAATTTTCCTGCCACTTGGAATGGCCATTTAAACTGTGGGTGGGGCTTGGCTAGCTAGCTGGCCAGCTAGCCAAGCTCCACTATTTAAATGATCAGCTGCTTGTCAGGGATCTCCCTGACAAGCAGCTGATCAGCAGGTTTACATGCCCCTTTCCCTGCCGCTTGGCAGTGGCAGGGAAAGGGGCATTGCTCTTTAAAACAAACCTAACCTCATGGAAGTTCATGGAAATGAGCTTCCACAAACCACTGGTTCGCAAACCATGAACCAGGCTGGTTTGTGGGGGTTTTTTGGTTCATATTCCGGTTCATGCCCATCTCTAGTGCTGAACCAGGAATATTTCTCTCCCTCACATACTCCTGCCTTCTTTCTGTGTGCATGCATACTTTTACAAGAACATACACATAGTCTCTTAGGTAAAAATAGAATACACTTGCAGAAACAATTGGCTCGGTAATTTGGTACAAAATTAGGGGACAAGGAAGAAACCCCTAGAAACAAGTAAGGATGTGTGTAGCAGTAGTCCAAGCTGATATTGATCCTTGCTGGTATAGGCTTTTCTTCACTAACTGATCCCACAATCCTTCCATCTGCAGTTTTAAAAGTTTGTGGGGCCTAGAGACTGGGATATGTTGAATCAATGGAAACAATGTGGAGAAAAAGGCTACTTCCTGTACATGTACCTACATTTTTTCTTGTCTAAATAATGTCATACTTCAACTTTGTCACAGTATTTAGAAATCTATAATTTTCTGTTGTCCCAGTAATTTAAGTTGACAGTCGAAATGATCAGCCATGTACTGTAGTATGTCAGGTCATTGATAACCCCCTGTTCAGCATAGAGGGTCATCAGGTAGCTATTATTGACATATACTCATAATTTGTTTGGATTAATTAATTAATATACCTCTGTACCTTTATAGACACTTGGTGACATTCATTATATCGGTGCCTGCTCCAAGCATACAGAATTAAACTACAGTTCCCAGGTGGCAGTGTTAGAACTTTTAAATATGCTAATGTTGGTAGTCAGGCTTGCAAAACTAGCAAGACTGCAATATTAGAGAAAGAAGCCATGCAGCTTCCCTCCCTCTACCTAAACACCACCCACCAGGATCAAGTCAACAGAAGAAAATACATTTTTGTAAATTAGTATTTCTTTTTCCTGTCAGGTATTTGGGATGGACATTGGGTAGAGGGGCAACCATATGTGGAGCATTTGTGAACTAACCCCAGATGCTCCCATGAATGCAAAGAGTCAGGCAGGCAAACCAGAGCACAGCTAGAATAAGGGTCCCTGATTGGTAGCTTCCTCCCCCAGGATCAAGGAAATTTTTATTTGATTTTTTTGAAGTTGTAACAAAGATGATAGGGGGGAAAGCTTGGTAATGGAAGAAGCACTGGGAAAATATGCACTTGCAAAGCATTTATGATTCCAGTCAATTCTGGACATTTGCAAAAAAAAAAAAAGTGTGTTTTGAACTGTCCAAACCTATATTTGTAGGTCAGTTGAGCATCCCTGATACTGATAGGTTCGATTCTTGCCTTTTCTTCACAATGCTTGTTGCATGGTACCATTTTCTCAGCATAGCTATTTCATCAGAATATATTTATCTGGTTTTCGAAAATATTTCCACTTTGTGTCGGCTTTGAGCCCTGGCATTTTGCATCACTGACAGTCTTCAAAGATTAATCCAGAATGGTCAGGAAAACAGGGCACACACACACACACACACACACACACACAAAACACTCTTGCTTGAAATAGAAGAAGAAAAAACCAGTTAATTTCAATCATGATGACAGTTTTTCAGTGAACAATAGTCTCCAAGAGTTGACATGGTGAAGTAATGAATGAATGAAAGGAGAACTGAGTCACAGCTGCACTTTGCAATCACTTTAGAACATCTACACTCTCCCAGCCAAAATACTATTAATACGTGTGTCAGCAGAGTGAGTGAATCTCATAGTGTGAACAGCTCAGGAAAGAAAATGAAGAATATCCTCAGGGACAGACTTTTCTTTTTTTCTCTGAGAGGCTCTTCATTATTCAGGCATTGTGATACTTTTCCTTTATTTGTGTAAAGATTAAATTGCACATGATTTCTAATGTTTCTGCTACTCCAACTGTCATAGGTCAATGACCTTCATGGAAGTGAGATAATAGATACATCGTCTGTTGTTTGGGCTTGTGCTGTTCCTCCACAGCCCAGTACTTTCCCATTGTTAAAAGTCGAAAGCAATTAAATAAAAATCCACGATAAGCCTTCTCAAGTAACTTTAGTATTTCATATGCATCATTATGTGGCTGTCATTTAGCATTAATATGAGATATTATCTAATGTAATATAATGAGACCTTGAAGCATACATTGGAGAACTTCTTTGCGGGAGATACACAAAGTCAATGAAGAAGATGTCCATCTGGACAGGTATTTAATAATGCAGTTCCTGGAACTCTGCCTTTTAGTTGTTGCAAATAAGATGTTTTTACACACATGTAAGATGGTTATGGCCACAAAAATGATCTTAATGTTTTGTGTTGCTTCTTATACCATAAACAGAATAGATGTCTAAGTGTACTTGATTCGATTTGACTACTACGTACACTTTAATATCACTAACAGAAAATCTGTATGGAGATTTTGAATGTAGTCTAATGCACATCCAGTGCAATGAATGGCATTAGCACAGAAGCAGTAGAATGCTCATGCTGTTTCTATTTCCTCCCCTTATTAATAAAGCACCAGACTAAGCATATAGGAAAATACAGATACAATGAATCAATGAATCCTGTAGAAATTCAGATATAAATACAATGTTACCAAAAATATAGTTTAGTACTGTTGATTTTTTCCAATTCAGCAACAGTAACTAATGTATGGAAATACACATTAACATGCACAATTATTGCTGGATCATTCCTACAAGTGCTCATGTTTGTTGAATAGGATCAAAAGCCATACATCTAGATCTGAAAAGGTAACTGCAGTTTGTACAGATTATTAAGCACAATCATATTTGATAAATGATTGGTGCTCTCAGAATAGACTACCCAACTGTCCTATGGATATATATAGACAGATGCTTATGTGCAGCTCACTACTGTGCATCAGTATATGTGACTTGGGTCTCTTTTCCAAATAGGCATACATAGCCGGACAGATTTTAGTAGTATTCAACTTGGTTGAACTCTCCGGCCGTGAAAGCCTTTGACAGTATTCAACTTGTTGATCAGCAAAATGGTACCCCAACCAAGTACTGATCTAATGTAACCACTCTTCCAGTAACTAACTTTCCCTTTGTCTTACAGCTTGGCAGGCTTTTCGAACAGATATAATGAACAATTATAAAGCAAATTCTTCCCAATAGAATGTTTGCTTGAATCATTAACAATTATCATATTGTTACCTTTGTTTTCACTACTACCTCACCAGGTAATAGTGAGATTAAGAGGAGGACAGAACTGAGCTCCTTAGAGGAAGTGTGAGATAAAAATCGATCTAACATAATATTCACAACATGCCATATCCTAGGGATATATGTAGTGCACACGTGCTCAAGATTTTTATTCAGGTTCAGCTTGTTTGGTTTATTACAAATCAGAGTGATAAAAAAGGAGTCAGGGCTCAGGGAAGTAGTACGGGGCAGAAGCCATGGAATCAACACAGAAGATAGCAGATAGGTCAGAGTAAAATAAATACAGGATGAAATTGACATTAATGCACATCTTTGGTATAGGCCATAACTATTTCTTAGGATTCAACAGGAAAGGCAGAGATTTCATGGCAAGTGATTGCTTCTAATGAGGGCTAGTACCTTCTAAAAATAAAAAGTCTTATTTGAATGCCTAAGTTAAGTGTGCAAACATATTGGAAAGCCAATATATTGTAGTGGACAAAGTGCTGGACTAGGATCTGGGAGATTTGTGTTCAAATTCCCTTTACCATGAAGTTTGTTGGGATTAGAGACGGGCACGATCAGCAATACGAACAAAAAAAAAGCCACGAACAGCCCAATCTGCTATTCATGAACAAGCTGTTCATGAGGCCTTGTTCTAAATGAACAGGTGGTTGTTGCAAACCTCATCCGTTGCTGTTTGTCAAGCCAGACAGTCTGGCACCTGCAATCAATTCCCTTGGCAACTTAGACAGGGATTGTCTGAACTCCTGCTGTTGACCTGGAAACCCCAATCTAAGCCCAATTTAGCTTTATAGGCAGGTCTTCCTTTCACGTGTGGAGCTCCAAATTTGTTACAAGAAAGCAAATACCATGGGGAAGGTGGGGGGGGGGGCTCCCAGCTCTGGCTAGTCTTTGCAGATAGTGGAGAGGGAGAAAGCGAGCTGCTGTTTGCATTTTGATAGAGAGACAGGGAGAGTGCATTGGAGCATGAATTTTCTTTGTGTGTGGTGGGATATAGATCTACCCCTTCAAGTTCCAGGGCTGCTGCCAGGCTCTGGGGTCAAGCTATTGTTTACTATTGGTACCTTTCCTGCTGCCTGCTCAGGTAAGGTTTCTGGGAGTGGTGCGGTACGGATCTACCCCTTCAAGTTCCAGGGCTTCTGCCAGGCTCTGGGGCCAAGCTATTATTTATTATTGGTCCCTTTCCTGGTGCCTGCTCAGGTCAGGTATCTGGAAGTGGTGCAGTAGGGATCTTGACCATACTTGGATGATGGCTGGAGGAGAGCCTGCTGGCCCCTACAAACAGCCAATCACAAATATGTTCATGAACAGGTCATGCTCATAAGTCCCTGTTAGTGGATGGCGATGAACAACCAACATCATGTTCATTTTTTTTCTGTTTGTGCCCATCCCTAGTTGGGATGATCTTGTCCCCCCCTCTCTCTCTCACACACAGACACAGACACACACACACACACACACACACTCGTCATTTACCTTGCAGGACTGTTGTGAAGGTAGAATGGGAAAGTGAGAACTAGGTACAGTACTCTGAGCTCCTTAGAGGAGGGATAGCATAGCAGGATTTGAGTTCAGTGGCACCTTAGAGACCAACAAGATTTTCAGAGTGTAATCTTTCAAGAGCCAGAGCTCTCTTCTTCCCTTTATGTCAGAAAAAGGGAGCTCTGATATGCAAAAGCTTACACTCTGAAAATCTTATTGGTCTCTGGACACAAATCCTGCTGTTCCATTGCAGACTAGCACTGCTACACACCTAAAATATGAAAATGCATGAAAATAGAATACCCACAGTATTCACATGCAAGATTAACATATTATATGGGTTTTGTACTTTTCCTTTTAAAAATAAATAACATATTGATTTTATCTCCAAAGGTTTTCTGAACATGCAAAGCAAAAAAGAGAAATGTGTTAAGAATAACAATACTTTGAATCCTAATGGGGAGCATCAAAAAGCTATGCTGAGGATCATGGGACCTCCATAGTTAAAAACCATACGGAATGGAGATTGCAGTCAGGAGGGAAATTGGGTGAGATTCACTGAAAAAAAGCTGACTAGATCCAACCTTACCATCAGAATAACTAAAAATTGCAACTCATTTCTATAATTTCAAACTGTTTTCTATCATTTCAAAATCTTCATTTAAACAGTTTTTTAAAAAAATCTCTGATTATTATTTTTATAATGAATGTGTATATGTGTTACAGCTTCATTACAAGAATTGTTAAATATTTCACTCATAAATGTATCAAGTTGAAACCATAATCCATCTATACAGATTTTTAGAGTGTATAGGAAGAATATATCAATTTTGTTTTAGGTGTCTGTTCTTAATATCAGATCTAGAAAACCACTTTATGTGTCTGTGTCAGTCGTGGAGAGAGGTTCATTATCATTACAATAGTCACTGTCGGCTGTGCACTCTGTGATCCCAGCTTTATGTTGGCAAATTGCTCCAGTCTTTTCAACATAACTGGATGACAAATCCCAAGGCTGATTTAATAATTTGTCCTTTTTTAAGGCATGTTATTGCCTACAGACACTGTAGGGAACATTGGGAGATGGAATGATTGAATGAACAGATCTAGCCTTACTGCTACGATTGACTCAATTGCTGCAGCGATGGGAAGACCCTGTTAGTAAGATGGGAAATCAGTTTTTACAATCACAGATAGAACCCTAGAAACAGTGCATTAATTGGTCAGTCAGTAAATTCAGTGTGCTATTTTAATGTATAGAGACTTAGGAAGATCACTTTTTATTTTCCCCTTTGTGTATTTGTAAAACATTTTTAGGCTAGGAGGCACATGTGTTCCTTACATATCCGAGTAATGGATTCTCCCAGACTTTGATAGCTTCTGGGATGATGGTGGTGGTAGTAGATGTTATTGTTGTTTTCATCATCATCTTGTGATGCATGTTCACTGCAATGCTCTGTAAGCATACAAAGTGCTCGTGTGCAAGCTTCACTCTTATGACAGGAAACACAACTTGTTTGGTGTTTCTGATCGCAATTTTATGTACATAGGAACCATGCCGCATTCTGGCCTACTGCACGAGTGGGACCAATGCCATCAGTCCCAAGTGAAAGGACTAATCTGCTCAGTTCCACTACCTCCTAGATGAGTTGTTCTGTATGCACTTAAGTTGTGTGTTTACAAACTGAAAAGAGATGCTAACGTAGTCATCAGAAAAATAGCTAAGGCCACAAACATCAGGGATAATGCTTATATAAAAACATTCCCTAATGTGTAATCTTGAAGTTACTTTCAGAAAAACAGTTTCCTGTATGTTATTTGAGGTGGCAGAGTTATATGTTGGGCTTAACATATGTCTCGCCAATCATGTGAATTGTTGCTGTGCTTTTTAAACTCAAAAATATATGATGTGATATTTCTGATGAAGTATCTTCCCACAAGGTTTGATTTGAAACTTGATGAAATTTGATTTATTTTAAGCATAGTGGAGTAACAAAATCAGGTAGGTTTCTTTAGCTTTCCAAACAAAAACATAAGGATATAAATATTAACGTGCTTTGGACAATACACATGACAAAACCATAAGTATAAGAGATAACTTAAAAAAAAACTTGCCTTCCACTGTCATCCCAGTAATCACAAAATAACAGAAGACAAAGAGATAGTTGCATCCCAGTAACAAAATAACATCCCAGTAATCACAAAATAACAGAAAATAAAAAGATAGTTGCCACTTGCTGGTGCTGCAGATATGGAGTTACGTAAAAGAGAAAATGTACCCCTTCCCTCCCTTTAAATGTAATGGCAGTTATTCAACTGGCTTGTTAATTCCTGTTATGTTTTTTTAATGAACGTTATGATTTATGATTTTTATCATGTTTTATTTTTGTAAGCTGTCTCAAGCAGGTTCTCTGGAAAGATGGCATTATTTCCCCAAACAAACGAACAACAAACATTTCCCTTCTTTTATCTCCTCAAAAATCTCTGTTCCCTAAATGGCTTGTTTTTAGAATGTTGGTTTGGGGACACTGTTATGTTATCTTGCTTTATTAGAAATGATTTTGAATTTCTCATCCCTGGTGTTTTGATCTGAGAATCTGAAACCCCGTTTGATGGTTCATGTACTCTGTGCACATGTAACATGATTCTTTATTCTAATGTTATTTTATTTACTTGCACCAACTTTTCTTCATAAAACATACACATTTTAATGTTATCTGTGTATCACTGAATCACTGTATCATTGAATCTATAAATTTAGTAGCCAACATGGCTCTAGTTGCAGATACTTAAATCTGCTAATGGGGGCCATGTAGAGATGGGTACGAATCGGGGGGGAAAGAACCATGAGGTTTGTGGTTCATCACATTTCACAAACCATGAACCATGAACTTTCATGAACCTGCCCCGGTTCGCGAACTGATTCATTTGGTTCATGAAAACTTCACTTCTGGGTTAGCAAATTGTCACTTCTGGGTCAGCAGAAGGTCACTTCCAGGCCAGCAGAAGGTCACTTCTGGGTCAGCAGAAGGTCTGCAGAAAGCCCATCCCCATTGCCTAGAAAACTGATTGATCGGTGCCAGGCTGTCCGCAGTGACGAACTGAAAAATGAACCAAATGAACTAGCCAGTTCATCAGAACTGCCACCATGGCAGTTCATCAGAAATGGGCTCTGACGAACTGCTGATTCACAAAACACGAACCAGCCTGGTTCGTGCTGAACTTTGGTTCATATTTTGGTTCGTGGCCATCTCTAGGGTGATGTAGACACAAAAGAGATATTTCTACAAACCTGTGAGGAGTCCAAGGTTTTCAGAAAAACCCTATTATAAATACTCCAGACATAACAGCTGTCTGTGCAAGCATACACCACTGTTTTCCGGACACAGGGAGTATGCAAGGAGGGTAAGGAAAAGGAGCAGAAGCCACTACGCTCTGCCCCCCTCAGCCAGTGAGGCAGTGAAACTGGAGGAGGTCAGGAGATAATGTACTGGGCCTGCTAGCCCTCCCAGACACCAAAGTGCTAATCCTTTACTCTTTTGTGAAAGCAACATTTGGAGCGGGAAGGAAGCATGGGACACCCCCCCCTCAATGCATCCTCACTGCTAAGCCAGGGCTGTTTCACCCCACCAAGTTGCCAAAACTGGAGGTGGGCAGGAGAGGAGGTAAGAGATCTAACCTCCCTTCCTGATTCTGAGATAGCTATGCCACCCCCATGGAGTTGGTGACACTTGAGGCAGGAGGCATAGGACCCTCCACTGTTCTTCCTAATGAGGTAGCAATGCTCCTTTCCCCACATTCCACCAAGATAATGCTAGAGGTGGGTGAAAGAGTCATAGCTGCCCCTGGCCACTGAGGCAGCAGCTCTGGAGGCAGGTGGGGGGAGAAACAGAAGCCTGAGCTGCCAAGGGAGCAGCCTGGTGAGTGTGGGGGAGGATGAGATCCTTGTGGGTTCCCACTTATTATATATCTAATGCCAAACCTGGACCTTGGTGTGCAGAAAGAAAACATACACACAGTTGGGGAAGGTAAAGACTGAGCTGATGGTTGTGCATACCTGAGTCCCTAGGTTTGCACAAAAATCCCAACTCCCCTTCCCCAAATCCTTAAAACTTAAAAAAAGAGTATTTACTAGTGATCTTATAGTGCTACATCATCTCAGCTGCCATTTTGAGAGATGCTTAGCCACATAAACAATTAAAATAAGCCAGAGTGGCTCTATCAATGGGTAGGAACCTCCAATAGACAATATAAGGATTTCTGCATGATTGGGAATCTCTCTGGGACATGTACTTCGAAACAATTCACATTGATTTTGAATCCGGATTTCAAGGAGGGCACAGTTCTTGATTTCCGAAATTTTCGGGAGTGTCCTTACAGGTTTGGGATTCTAATGAAGCTTTGTGTTTTTTTTTGGTTTTGGCAATGCATAGTATATTGGATGGTTCATCTCTCTGCTCTCTGGTGTGTCCTGTACCGGGGACTGGGTTTAGTTCTGTATCGTAGATGCATATTTTACTAATTTACATGTAATTATTCATGTAACCTATATTATTTTTTGCAGACATAACCATTTTTTCTGGTGTTTCTGTATTCATAAGATGCCTCAAGGGTCAAACTACATAAAATAAAATATAATCAAAATAGCACAATATACACAATGATAAAATTAAAAAGAGGCCTGAATGTCAGGCTGTTTTAAAAGTCAGAGCAAGCTTTACATAAGCTGCAATATATTCCAAATACATTTGATGAACTATCAAATGACCAACATAAGATCATCTGCATTTCAGCCCCAACAGCCTTTCTCAGTGGTCAATAATGCACACTTTTACAAAGAATCATAAAAACAAACCAAAAACCAATCCAAAAACGAGTATATATCAATTCTGGCCAAATGTGGTTATCTCCTAAAATATGTAGTGTGACATAAATTTATAGAGCAGGCCATGCATTCCTTCACAGGCTAACTACACTCACACAAAGCTCTTGATGGATGTGATAATCTGGTGTGAAGTTGCCAGTATTTCTGGATGTGTGTGTCATCAACGTGTAGGTAAAATCAAATCTGTATTCATGCCTTTTACCATTCATTCATGTATCATGCGGTTGGCTTTCATAATGTATTGTGAAATAGTGCCTTCCGATAAACAGTTTAATTCGTATCAGAGCACCTTTGCAGGCTGTGTCTTCCTAATGGCAATCACTTACCCACTGGGATGATAAGAACTCAGAGTTGCAGGGGCCTTCTGTTTAAGAATACCCAAATACTTGTAATGAATTCTTTTAATAAAAACACAGTGATAAGGAAACTCTTAAGGCTCTTCCTTAATGTTCTGATTTTTAAAAAATCAATTCAAAGGCTGTAATCCTACACACATGCGCGCGCACGCGCGCACACACACACACACTTATATAAGGATATGCAGAGTGAATATGCTTAGGGTGGGGCTGCACGTGTATAGGGGGTCTTACATCCATTGATTCTTTCATCTTCCTCTACATCTGCCCTTCCTTCATTCTTCTAAGTCACTCATCAGACCTGACATATTTTATTTTTATTATTGTATCAATAGCTATGAAGGGAACAGTTAACCCAGTCTCTAAAATGTCAGTGGTAGTTTTGCCCTTGAGCCACTCAATAGTTTTGATTCATGTACTGCAAAAGTTAATGTTAACTCTCTCTCTCTCTCTTTCTCTCTCTCTCTTCCCCATCTACTCCTGCTCTGCTGCCAGTGTCTTTATCATTATGTTTGTCAGTATGCCTATGAAAACTCAACCCCCTCCCCCCAATCCTCAATATGGACCTTTTCTGGACACTATTCAGTAATTAAATTAAAATGCACTTGGTAGGATAGTTTCTTCTTCCCAGTGTTTTTATTTTCCAACTGTTTTAAGGAATCTGTATCAGCCATTATTGATTAAGACGCCAGCATCTTAGCTGAGAGTTTGATTCCATGTCATCTTCAGAAAAAAGCAACACACTTGGGACATTAAAATGCAAAAGAAAAATAGCTAGACTACTGTCAAGAAAGGACCAGGATAGAAGAGAGAGTCTTCTGCTCAGATGGACCTTGATTATTTTCATTGCTAGAGTGCTGAAGAGGCAAGTGACATTTGAAACTGGGCGCTCTCATCAGCAGCTGGAATTGATGAGACCAAAAGAGCTAACAAAACTCAAGCTGTGCTCATGGGTCTCTTATGTGCACACATGTCCCTTTTTGAATCCCATTCCTTCAATGAATTCTAATAAAATACGCTTTATTGTTGCTGTGATAAGAAGCAGAGATCAAATAAATATTAAATGAGTTGCACAAAATATACTGGGCATAAAAAATAAAATAAGCCCTCTTGCAAACTAAAAACTCACACACATACAAAATGATCAAATGCTAAACATCACAGTTAACTCTAATATTTTCTGCAAGGAAAGAAAAAAAACCCAAGAGATCTCACTGTTTCAAATTTTATTGGGATAATACGAAGTACTATAGAAGATATTTTTTGTAATCAGTAACATGAATCTGGTGCTTTTGTTTTGCCTCTGTTTGTTGCTCTCCTCTATAAGCATGCTTATCGAGGTCTACCAAAAGCCCAGAAGCCCATAGGTCAGAGAACAGCATTTTGATGGATTATGGGATTGTAACTGTCCCTGCCAGCTGACAGCTTTTATTGGCTGGGAGGATGAGCCTGTAAACCTTTATATAATTATTGTATTAAAGCCACTGCGCCTCTGTGTTGCTGGCGCTTGTTCAGGGATCAATGTGAAGATAATTTCAAAAATGAATAGTAAGTATTGATCGTCCCTTGGTGAAGCCTTATCAGTGTCTGAGGCAGACTACTGTAGATTATAACTTCAATGTCATTTATGATGATATGATACGTATTCCAGAGTAGCAATTTAAACAAAGGGCTGATTTAATTCACAATGGATTTTTGTAGCTTGATGGGTAATAAATCACAATCTGTGTAATTTTTAGAAATGAACACATGTTGGCAGTAGTTCAGGGCAGTTCCTGGGAGATCAGAAAATGACCAGGGAGGGCAAATATCAGCAGAGAACCCCTTCTGAATGATTGGCCTTTACTCGATTCTGACATTCAGATGACCTTGGGGCCTCTGCTGGCAGCTGCTGGTTAATTTGCTTCACTGAGGACACAGTTTAACTTTCTATCTGTCTGCCAATTACCTGACATTTTCAACTTATCACCATCTATTTTTTAAATTATTGGAGGCACTTCCACATTTTGAAAAAAAAAATTAAGGTAAGTATTAGGTTTTTTTGCCAGCTGCTGAGACAACTCCATGACAAGAACAGGCAATATCCCTATTACTCCACTTATTAATAGCTTGTATCAGAGTGGTTCAGGGACATATTTGGTAAAGAGAAAATATTAAGCTTTGTAAAAATGTAAACGTTTGTTGTAGTGCAACATAAAAAACTATGGTTTACTTTTTATGTCTATTATAGAAAGTGACAAAAAAAATCACTTGAGATGATGACAAATGTCAGTTCCCTAACATTTTTCCTGTAAATTATTAAGCATTTATGTCAAAGTAACAATTATTAAGTGTTCTCTTTAATAATCTTACTGTGTTTGAGGACACAAGAGGTGATATCTTTTCCTGCAAAGTTTGTGTTGTGATACATAAATACAAATAATCACCTCATGTTGCAGCTGTTACGAAGGTAACTAACAGGAATGTGTGAACTTTTCCTGAAAAAGAGTGACTTGTCCAAGAGCCACCTAAGGAATTCATCACTGTCCTGGGACGCATATCCAGGGCTGGAAAAGTCTTAGAACAAATCATCAAACAGTCAGTCCTTGAGCATTTAGAAATGATGGCTTTTATTACTAAGAGCCAGCATGAATTTCTCAAGAACAAGTCATGTCAGATTAACCTCATCTCTTTTTTTGGAGAAAGTTGCTACCTTGCGGGATCATGGGAATGCTGTAGACACAGTTTATCTCAATTTCAGTATTTCAGAACCTTTCAATAAGGTTCCACATAATATTCTTGTTGGTAAAATGTGGTTTGGATCCTATTACTATTAGGTGGATCTGTAACTGGTTGACAGATCAGACCCAAAGAGTGCTAGTTAACAGTTCCTCATCCTCTTGGAGAACAGTGACAAGTGGAGTTCTGCAGGGATGAGTCCTGGGACCTGCTCTGTTCAAGATTTTTATAAATGATTTGGATGGAATAGAGGGAATGCTTATTAAATTTGCAGATGATACTAAATGGGGAGGGATAGCAAATACAGTCGAAGACACTGTAAGGCTACAGGATGATCTTTTTTTTGAATTTTTTTTATTTTTTTATTACCTACATTAACTAACAATACAGAGGGAAAGAACGGGGGCAGGGGAAGGAAAGAAAAAAAACAGCAACATATAACAACACTACACTACAAATAATGCTTTCCCTTCATACTGCCATTATTAAAAAATTAAAACTTTGTAAGATATTGATGGAGTGGTTGACCTTGCAAAATACAGATTACAATCCAAATTAAGTCTTCCTCCTCCCCCTGGGCCTCGGACGCAGTTCTCTCTGAGCAACTGCAACCACAGTGCTCGTTCCCTCCCCCCCCCTTCAGACTTCAAATCCTTTTCTTCTTGCTTGGTGTCTTGCTGAAATTCTTGATTTTTGTCCTCAAAATCCCTTAGTTGATCTTCTGATATTATCTTGTAAGCTTGATCTTTGTAACTAAACCAGATACCTTCTGGAAATAGCCATTTATACTTTATTCCACGTTCCCTCAGAAGAGCTGCGAACTTTTTATACTTAAATCTTCTTTTCCGAACTAAAAATGGGACGTCCTTCAGTATCTTAACTTTATTACCCAGAAAGTCCAGATCCGCATTGTATGAGTTGTATAGGATAGTGTCTCGGATCCTTTTAGATGAAAAATCGATGATGATCTCGCGAGGCAGCTGACGCTTCGTTGCATATTTTGAAGAAGCCCGACGGACTTCCAAAATGGCACTTTTTACCTCTTCTTTAGTTGCCCTCGCGGGGTGTCGCCAATAGTTCCGAGGCCAGACCCCATAAATCCTCATTTTCCTCCTCTTTCACATTCTGGAGGCCCAAAATTGTCTGTGTTCGTTCCATTTGTAGCCCGATCAGCTGGTTCTCCACCAGCTTTAACTCTTTATTCGTTGCCCTCACGAGTGACGCATTTTCCCGAGCAGACTTCTCTGCCCCCCCCCGCTGCTTCCTTAATGGTTTTCACTTCGCTCTCAATTAAGCCCACCCTTTGATCTGTTTCATTCAGCTTGTCAACAAAGGGCTTTATGGCTTCGATAACCGACCTCTTCACCAAGTCCTCGAGCGACTCTCCTTTCCCCTGCAGGGCAGCCGAGATTGACTTGCCCAAAGCGGGACTCTGCTTTTTCGCTGCCATTTTAGGGGGGGGGGACCGCCGACCAAATTCTGAAACTCAGCGAGGGGGAAGAACGAGCCTTCTTAGCTTCAGATCCCACCACTCCTTTGCGTGCGCTTGTAATAACAGAAGGGATTCGCTTAATTACAGGCTTCCGCCTAGTTCTGCTCTTTGCTGTTTTCTATGGCCCAGCAGCACTCGAGGTGCCACGCACGCCTGCCGGCCTCCATAGGGACAAACGGGCAATTTACCCCCGCATCGATTTCGGGGGGCTCTTCCCACCATGTCCCGGACCCTGCCTCCCTCACTGGGAGTCCTGGGGGCTAATCTTCGCAGATCAGCCACCCGGTCAGGCTGCTTGGGCGCTTCCTCTCAGACCTGCGGAGAGGAGCATCCGACACGGCTGAGAAAATGAAACCGAATCAGGCTACAGGATGATCTTGACAGGCTGGAAAACTGGGCTAAAACAAATAAAATGAATTTCAACGGAGATAAATGCATTTAGGTAAGAAAAATCAAATGCATAATTATAGGATGGGGAAGACTTGTCTTGGCAGTATAGTATGTGTGATAAGGATCTAGGGGTCTTAGTAGACCATACACTGCACATGAGTCAGCAGTGTGACATGATTGTTAAACACAAATGCATTTTTGGGCTGTATCAACAGAAGCATAGTGTCCAGATCATGAGAAGTGATGATTTGCCCCCGTCCCCCCCCCCCGTCAGAATAAGAGGCAGACACAAGGCTTGGGTAATAAAGGGCCACTTTTATTTAGGCAACAACATGAACTGCAACAACTAAAAAACCTGGCAAGGGCCTAACCAGTGGTACAGGTCAAGCCCTGGGGTCACTCCCCTGGACTCCGCCTTGACCTGTCTGGGTGAGACCCGTTGCCCCGGATGTGAGCCATTCACATGCATGGCTGGGATCCGGGCGGCCTGGCGGATGGTTTCCCCCTTAAAGCTCCAAGCACCTCTGCCACAGAGCATGAGGGAAGGACTTGTCCAGGAGATCCCACCAGGCAGCCTGCCCTCTCAACTGGCCGCTGCCAAGCATGCCAGCCGATCCTGACAGGCCCCTAATATCCCCACCAATGGGGATGTGCCAAGGGAACTCACCATCCCGCTAACATCCCCCCAACTAAATCCTGCCATTGATGGCCTATACAGCACCACCATAGTCCAATAGCCACAGCTCCAGCAAGCAGTACAAGGTAGGCAAAAAACTTCCTTCTACTCAAAGAGGAAGGAAAAGGAAGTGTGCCACACAACAAGGGGATAACTGAATTCTCTAGGGAGACTGTATAAATTTAATAATTCAACAAGTGTGTTATACCCTATGTAGTAAATGTCCACTAAAAGTGCTAAATCCAATTAAAGTGAGAGAGTACAGTCCCAGGGATTATATAATCAAAGTTCAGATGGCTGTATGTTGACCACGACGTCGCGTAGTCACGAGGGGAAGCACCCGTAGCA
Source organism: Eublepharis macularius (assembly GCF_028583425.1). NCBI lineage: Eukaryota > Metazoa > Chordata > Lepidosauria > Squamata > Eublepharidae > Eublepharis > Eublepharis macularius. Next base: position 51,925,365 of record NC_072796.1, on the reverse strand, counting down.
GCGGCAACGAGCAGTACCGGTCCAATCCCAATTTGCTCGTTTCAGAGGTACTCTTTCGTCAGGCCCACATTCTACAGGTACAATATCAATTTTTGTACCTGCTCGTTGCCGCTGCTACAGGTGCTTCCCCTCGTGACTACGCGACATCGTGGTCAACATACAGCCGTCTGAACTTTGATTATATAATCCCTGGGACTGTACTCTCTCACTTTAATTGGATTTAGCACTTTTAGTGGACATATACTATGTAGGGTATAACTCACTTGTTGAATTATTAAATTTATACAGTCTCCCTAGAGAATTCAGTTATCCCCTTGTTGTGTGGCACGCTTCCTTTCCCTTCCCTTTTGAGTAGTTCCGTGTAGGAAGCTCCTCCCCCCCTTTTTCGGTTTGCCTATAAAAAACTTCCTTCCCCAAGGCCAATCAGGGAAAGAAAGGAAAAATTCCTACCTGGCCCCCCAAAAGGCAACTGGTCAAAAACCTGTACTGCTACTGGGTAAGCAGGCAGGCCGAGCATGAGGCAGCAAGTGCTGATGCAGTGGCAGGGCTTTCCTATTAAGGCACTTAGCCCCGCCCCCTTCCCACGTGACCCTGAGAGGTCAGGGAAATGCTGCCGCTTCTCCTCTGCAGTGGCATAAGCAGTCTCCGGCCTTAAGCCCTTGGCTGCCGGCTGGGTGGGGGCTGAAATCTCTCTACTCTTCTCTGGTTACACCTCACCTAGAGTATTGTGTTCATTTTCGGGCACTACAGTTTAAGAACGTGCTGGAACATGTCCAAAGGACGGCGACGAAGATGGTGAGGAGTCTGGAGACCAAGTCCTATGAGGAAAGATTGAAGGCACTCAGAATGTTTAGCCTGGAGAGGAGACGACTGAGAGGTGATATGATAACTAGACATGGGCACGAACTGGAAAAATTTAACAAACCAGCGGTTCGCGGTTTGATGCTACCAACGATCCCGAGGTTGTGAACTGCAATGAACATTTTCCGTTGCCAAACCGGTTTGTGGTTTGTGGTTCATGGGGCACGGAACGGCCCCCATGGCACTTAGAGAGCCCATATTCCCTGGGAGTCTTTTGCAGGCTCTCCTACAGCCATTACCCAAGTTTGGACAAGACTGAAAAAGGGATCTTGGGGTTATACCCTCTCCAATCCAAGGCCCCCAGGAAACTCCCACAAAAATCCAAGCTCAATTATACTCTCAGTCTCTCTCCCCAAAGGCTAGCAAGTAGCAAGCAAGAGCTCTGTCCCACTGCACTGCTCGCTGAAAGTGAAACCCAGCCTGGGAGTCCATGGCTATTTATAAGCACAGGTCCCATCGAGCAACGCAGGAGGTCTGTGTTTGGCCATCAGAGCTGCCTATCATGGTTTGCAGGGATGAGATTGGAGTGCCCATGGCTACAGAACACCCCCTTCCCCCTCCCTCCCCTGGATGTCTTCTCCCAACTTGTAACCGCTTTGCAGCTCCGTGGTTGGAAGGAAGATCTGCCGATCAAGGTAAGCTGGGCTTCCATTCGGGTTTCCAGGGCGACAGAAGGAGCACAGAAAGAGTTCAGGCATTCCCCTGAGTGTCTGGCTTCCTGAACTGTGGCCGAATGCACTGAACCAGGCATCTCCCGACCGCTGGTTCGTTGGCCGTGGCAGATCACGAACCGCCATATCGCGATCACGCGATCACCAATTTCATGGGGTTTTGAAGTTCGTAATGTGGTTCATGCCCATCTCTAATGATAACCATCTTCAAGTACTTGAAGGGCTGTCATATAGAGGATGGCGCAGAGTTGTTTTCCACTGCCCCAGAAGGTCATACCAAAACCAATGGGTTGAAATTAAATCAGAAGAGTTTTCAGCTAAACATTAGGAAGAATTTCCTGACCATTAGAGTGGTCCCTCAGTGGAACAGGCTTCCTCAGGAGGTAGTGGGCTTTCCTTCTTTGGAGGTTTTTAAGCAGAGGCTAGATGGCCATCTGACAGCAATGTTGATTCAGTGGATCTAGGCAGATTATGAGGGAGAGGGCAATATGGGTTATATCAGTGCTTAGTTCTCGTGGCCTTATGGTAAGTAGACCTGGCCTCCACAGTCCCCCCCATGCCCCAAGTGTAAGGCCCCCCCCCCCATGCCGATCACGACCTTAGGGTCAGGTAGCAATTTTCCACAGGCCAGTTTGGCTAGGGATCCTGGAGGTGTTTTGCCATTTTCTGGGCATGGAACAGAAGTCACTGGGGCAGTCGGAGGGGAGAGGTAGTTGTGAATTTCCTGCATTGTGCAGGGTGTTAGACTAGATGACCCTAGAGGTCCCTTCCAATATTATGAGTCTATGATTCTATGAAGGCACTTTATTTGATTTGGTTGTGGTAAACCAAAAAAGTGGGAAGCTTTCCTTTGAGAGGAAGGGCTGAAGTGCCACAATGGAGAGAGTATTGCTACATCATCACCTCTTGCGGTAATTGTTGAGTGCATGAATAAGTGAACTCCATCTGAAAAAGAAATTAGATATCTTAAAGCTGAAATGCTGAAACTTGAGGAAGAACTTGGTGGATTGATGGTTTAGAGGGTCCGAAGTGATTTTGGTGCCATTAAGTATAAAAAGGAGCTGCCCCAGAACTTCATTCCCCAGCCCTTCCTTGAAAAGAACAGTGTTCACATGCACAACTGACACTTGCCTTCCCCAAGCATTCTTTAGGCTGCATAAACACCAAATCCCATTGCTGTGTGTGCTTCAAACTCAGTAGGTCAATGGTTTGAGGGAGGACATGGTCTGTGCAGTTTTGGTGCTATAAAATGCAAACACAGCTGAACTAAAGAGCCTTGAAGGCCTCTCCTTACAAAAGACTGGTATGAAACTCACGGTAATGAAAAAAAATGGATTAGAGCCAAACCAGAAACACTCCACCTAAAAAAACCCAACAATGGTAAATAGTTTGAAAATCCTGGATTTGAAACTGAAACAAAAAATTTATCTGTTCAAACCTCTAGTACTTAGAGGCGTGTCATCACTTACAATAGCTACATATTCAAAAGCTTAAAAATTACCCTAGAGCTGGTATCAGGGATTCACATGTATTAGGAAGCTTACACGTGCATAGCTGACATGGGTGTCCATTTGAGTTACACAAGGGAAAGGGCAAGCTACAGACAATTTCCCTTAACTTAAAAAAAACCTGCTGTCAACTGCAATTTCCTCTAAGGTTGTGTCACATATTGACCTTCAGTCAGGGTGCAGGAGTCAGGATTAAGAGCCCAGCTGAGCAAAGGCTCGGTTATCTGAATATAATACATAGACCCAGCCAGCTAAAAGGAGAGGCACTCTTGGTTGAGTACATTCTCTGACATAATTAACTGGATTCCAGAAACCATGTATTTTAGAATTTTATTATATTGGGATGGCAGCATATCTCAAAGGCATATTTAAAATCATAGTTCAATCCCCTCCAACTTCTTCCCCCTCAATAAAACTCTCTCTCTCTCTGTTCTTTATCAAGAATACAAGTAACCTTGATTCTCAGCACTGCAGCACAGAACAATTAACCGTCATACAAAGTTGTTTTCCACTTTGCTAAAAGAATTCAAAACATACTGGAAATTCAGAAGGTATGACTCTGTCCACAAGGACGAGAAGGCTATCAGATGCCACAGTATCTCATTCACAAACCATAGCTCAAAGGCAAAAGTATACAATCTTTTTTTTAATAAAATTTTTATTGGTGAGTGGGAAAACAAAAGAAAATTTTCCAAATTTAACACATATAATCCCATTCTTTCCCCTTACTCTGTCCCCCACCCTTTTCCTCCCCCCTCCCTATTGACTTCCAACAGCTTTCCAACCCTTAACCCTTCTTATTACTTAAATCTATTTCATTTGTATTTTCCTACCAACTTTGAATCATAATATCTCTTACTCTAAGCACATTCTTATTCTTTTACATAAACTCTATCAAACATACTATCAATATAGTATATCTCATATCAATATAACATAACAATATAGTATAATATATAGCAGGGATCACACTCTCTCTTACTTTAAACTTATTCTATTTCTTTTCTTTTAGGCATATAGTCCATCAAATACACTATCAATATAGTATATATTATAATAATATATTACATATATATTGTATGCTATGCCACCAATGTAGCACAGCACACAACACCATATAACATATCTACATAATATGTTATAAAGTCTGATCCACTAACCCGTTATTTTATGTTATATATCATATATAGTATACCTCATTGAGATATCTATTTACCCCTTCTCATTATCTCATACATTCAATGTACATTTCTCTTAAATATTATATTAGCTTAGATTATAATTACATTGCCCCTAAATGGTAAGATCCCTTCTCTCTTCTCATTGCAACATTGTTTTTTAAAAATTTTCAAACTGCCACAGTTCTCCTTTTACATCCCACTTTTTTCCCAAAAAATGTTTCAATTTTCCCCAATCAACAATATATTGTCCTAGGTCAAGATCTTTAAGTTTCCTTGTCATTTTGTCCATTTCTGCCATGTACAGCAATTTGTAAATCCAGTCTTCTACAGTTGGTATTTCTTGCGTCTTCCATTTCTGCGCATACAAAAGTCTTGCCGCTGCTGTCATATAAAATAACAATGTTCTATGCTGCATTGGAACTGCCTCCATTCCCAAGTTCAGTAGCAACAATTCTGGGTTCTTGTTTATTTGTATTTGTAAAATCTCATTTATTGCTTCAATTATTTCTCCCCAGTACTGTTTAGCTACTTCACATGTCCACCACATATGATAAAATGATCCTTCATGCTTTTTACATTTCCAGCATTTGTCTGACATATTAGTATTTCCTAGCGCAATTTTCTTTGGTGTTAAATACCATCTGTAGATCATTTTGTACACATTCTCTTTAATGTTCGTACAAGTTGAAATCTTCACTGTATTTTTCCATAGGTACTCCCATGCCTCCATTGTTATTTCTTTATGGAAGTTTATTGCCCACTTCACCATCTGGACTTTTACTGCTTCGTCCACCGTAAACCATTTTAAAAGTAATTTGTAAATCTTGGATATTTCTTTCTTGCCTTCTTGTAGTATCACTTCCTCTAGCTCCGAATTTTCCAGTCTTATTCCTCCTCTCTGGCAGTCCGCATTATAAAGGTCTCTGATCTGTCTGTACTGGAACCATCCATAACAAGGAGACAATTCTTCTTCTGTCTTTATTCTCAGCTTTGAATATTGTATTTGTGTAATATCCTTGTAGGTTAAACATTGCTGTTCGTTATCGACAGTTCTCGGATCTATTACTTCATACGGAACCACCCATGAAGGAATTCCATCTTCCATATACAACTTGTATTTCTTCCAGACCGTGAAGAGGCTTCTCCGAATATAGTGATGCAAAAACAGAGTCCACTTTTACTTTGTCATACCACATGTATGCATGCCATCCAAATATTTTTTTATGTCCCTCCAGGGCCAGCAACTTACGGTTTTTTAACGTTATCCAGTCTTTCAACCATACAAGACATACTGCCTCATGGTACAGTCTTATGTTGGGCAGTTGCAAGCCACCTCTTTCCTTCGCATCTTGTAAAACCTTCATTTTCACTTGTGGTTTCTTGCCTGCCCGCACAAAATCTGAGATTTTCCTTTGCCATTTATCAAATTGTTTGGAGTCTCGGATAATTGGTATAGTTTGCAACAAGAACATCACACGTGGTAAGACGTTCATTTTTACTGCTGCAATTCTTCCCAGCCATGATAAATTGTTCCATTTTATTAAGTCTCTCTATTTGTATCCACAGTTTCTCATAATTGTTTTTGAACAAATCTATATTTTTCACAGTCAGCTCAATGCCAAGATATTTTACTTTATTAGTCACCTCACAGTCTGTTATCTCCGTTAGCTCTTGCTGCTTCTGTTTAGTCATATTCTTACATAAAATCTTTGACTTCTTTTTGTTCACATAAAATCCAGCCAAATCTCCAAATTCTTTTATTTTCTCTATTACCTTTGGCATATTTTCAATTGGATCTTCTACTATTAACATTATGTCATCCGCAAAAGCTCTGACCTTGTAAGAAAACTCTTTTATTTTCATACCTCGGATTGTGTCATCTTCACGTATTTGAATCATCAATATTTCCAAAATCAAAATAAACAACAATGGAGACAGTGGCAATCCCTGTCTAGTTCCTTTGCTGATTTTCAATTTTTTTGTCAAATCCTCATTCACTATGATTGCTGCACTCTGGTCTCTATAAATTTCCTTGACCGCTTGTATGAACTTTTCTCCCATTTGCAGCTTTTCCATGGTAGCAGACATAAAATCCCAGTTCAGATTGTCAAATGCTTTTTCCGCGTCTACGAAGAAAAAACCAACCTCTCTGTCACAGTGCTCATCATAGTATTCAATAGCGTTTATTACTGTCCTCAAATTGTCTTTAATTTGTCTGTTGGGTAAAAATCCCGCCTGTTCTTCAGCAATGAATTCTGACATCCATCCTTTCAACCTCTCTGCCAACACCTTTGCAAATATTTTATAGTCATTATTCAACAACGAAATTGGTCTGTAATTTTTAACATTAGTCAAATCCTGACCTTCCTTCGGTATCAGCGATATATTGGCTTAGTTCCATGAGTCAGGAATCCTTTGATCTTGCATCGCTCCATTCATTGCCTCTTTCAGGAATGGCGCTAGTTCATTAGCCATCACTTTATAAAACTTTGCCGTTAGTCCATCTGGTCCTGGTGCCTTTCCTATCTTCGTTGATTGTATAGCTTCTTTTATTTCTTCTTCCGTCACTTCCTTATTAAATTTCTCTTTCCATTTTTCAGGAATTGTCAGAATTTTCATCTTCTCTAGGTATTCTGCTATTAAATCTTTACCCACTTCTTTTTTTTGGTACAATTTTGCATAAAACTTAAAAAAGGCTCTACTAATAGCCGCTTGATCCATAAGCACCTTATCATCTTCTAGAATTTTACTTATGATTTTCTTCTCCTTCCTTTTTTTTAGTTGCCACGCCAAATATTTCCCAGGTTTATTTGCACCTTCAAATGACCTCTGATTCATCCTCTTTAAATTCCACTCTAATTCTTTATTGTCCATTGCTGTCAATTGTTCCTGCAGAATTTTAATATCCTGATATGTCTTCCCCCCCCCCCGGTCTTTTCTTAAGTTGTATCTCTTTGGCTTTTATTTTATCCAAAATTTCAGATCTCTTTTCCTCCTTTTTCCTCCTAGCTCTTGCATTCAGGGCTATTAGTATGCCTCTTATCACCGCTTTATATGTGTCCCATACTTTATTGGTTGGCAGTTCTTTGTTCAGGTTATATTGTATGAAAAATGTGGTCTCCCTTCGCAGCAACGCAATATTTTCTTCTATTTGTAACAAGTCCTCATTTATTCTCCATCCTTTTCTTTTATTATTTTCCCCAAATCTCCACATAATTGGGTTATGATCTGAGCCTACCTTTGGCATTATCTCCACCTCTCTAGTCCATAATGTCAGTTCTTTAGAGGCCCAGATCATATCTATTCTTGATAAAAAACGCCTTTGGTAATAGTCCTCTTTTTTTGTGAGCAGCTTTAGACTGCTTGTCCTCATCCAGGTTTGTAACTCCATTGAAGTCACCCGCCAAGATTATGTGATCATAGGTCAATTCATCTAATTGTTTCTCTAAGTCCTTAAAAAAAAATTATTTTGCATCGTTAGGTGCATAGATCCCGATCATCAATATTTTCTTAGAATTCCAAATAATTTCCACTGCTAAATATCTGGCTTCTGCATCTTTTAAAACTAATCTGGGCTGCAATTCTTCTTTTATGTACAATACAACTCCCCTTTTTTTCTTTTTAGAAGCGGCAACAAATTCTTTTCCCAATTTAACAAATTTCAAATATTTTTCGTCCTGCTTTCTAATATGTGTCTCTTGCAGACAAACTATATTGCATTTTTGTTTTGCTAGCTAGTGGAAAGTAGCTTTGCGTTTACAAGGTGAATTTAGTCCATTAACATTCCAAGATATAACTTTACATTCCATGATCACTTTCTTATAGTTTTTGGTAAGTCCTTTTAATTTTCCCTAATAAAAGTCTCCATCTCATGGCCAGATCTGATGCTCTTTCTAACTCCACCAAACTCAAATGTCAGTCCTTCTGGTATTTCCCATCTATATCTGATTTTCAGCTCCTTTAACATCTGAACCAGTTCTCTATACTTCTTCCGCTCGAACAGCACCGATCTGGGCAACTCTTTCATGATTCTCACCACTTTTCCATCAACTTCTAGTGGATCTTGAAATTGTTTGCTCACAATTAATTCTCTTGTGCTTCTAGTCTTAAATTGGACAATCATATCCCTTGGTAACGTCCTCTGAGCTGCAAATCTGGAATTGATTCTATACACCACATCCAAGAAAGCTGCAATTTCTTCCTCTTCTTTCCCCAGATATTCTGCCAAAATTTCTGTAATCTGTTCTTGGGCTGATTTTCCCTCTACTTCTGGGACCGAACAAAATCTGAGTTGTTTTTCCATCTGTTTACTTTCTGCAACGGCCATTCGGTCTCTCATCCCTCTCATTTCAGTCTTTTGCACGTCTGTTAAAGTTTCCACCGTTTCCTCTACTGCGTTGACTCTCTGCTGTGTAGCTTGTAGGTCATTTTGTATTTTATCCATACCTTTTGTCAGTTCTGCCATCTCCAATTTAAGCGTCTCTTTAAAGTCTTTTAATTCTTTCGCCATCTCTAGCATCATATCCTTAAGCTCTTTATTTCCCTCTGAAACTTTTTTGTCCAAATTTTCCATCGTAGTTTGCCACTCTTTCTTCGACATCGTGGGGCTAGCTCTGCTTCGCTCCCACGAGTCTGCCCTGTTCCTTAAATCCGTGATGCTACTTTTTTACTTTCTTTTATTTTTAAAAGTCCGATTGCAGTTTATTTTCCTAAAGCACTGCTTTAAACTGTCCAAAATGTCGGGCGTTTTTTCTCTATGGTTTTGTACTGAAGCGCTCGCCCTTACCTTCTTTAAAGATGGCCTACTTCCTTTTTCATTGAAGTCGCCAGTTGCCCTCTTTCAAAATGGCGTCGCCCTACTTCTGGCGTTTAAGAAAAGGGCCCTTCTCTTCTGTCTCCTTATGGTTCTGACGCACTTCCTGTTCCTCTCCGTTGCACAGCAGTTCTCACGATTTTTAAACTTTCTCACAGTCTACTATCTCTTCCCCACCACAGGTATGTAAACAATAATCCAATTTCCGCGCTAGCTTCTCCTTACAAGTTGACTTTTTCAAATTTTTTCTTGCCAGAATCTTCCCCCTTATATAACTAGTCTGTTGCAGTTCTTAAATCCGCTTTTGTCTCTTATTTCTTTTTAAAATCTGTCCCATACTGAGAGATAGCGATCTTTACCTCCTTTAGCGTTTTTCTTGGGTTGTATTCGCTGCTTCTGTTATCTGGTCGAATCCAGCCCCTTTGCTGTTTTGCTGAAGTTTGGGCATGTAGGTCTTATGCCAAAATTTGACTCCAGAGCCACTGCAGAGATCTTGGCAACCTTTCTTTGGGTGGGACCTCAAGGGTGGGTGGGAGTTCATTGTGTAGAACCCCCCCTCACCCGAGATCAATGCGCCCTCAGGTTCTCGAGCATTCTTGCCTGTTCTCCGCCTGAGAACAGGTGGCTGCGGGCAATTTGTGCCCCTCCAGCCTTCAAAACAGCACCACGGACAGCTCAGCTCTTAGAGCTGCGTTAGACCTTCATGGATCCCAAACTGGAATGCAAAAGTATACAATCTTACTACATAATTGAGTAAGTGTATTCTAGATGACTCACCCTGTTATCCTGGCGCAGGCATAGGTCAAGCAAACTCTGGGGATTCAGAAGGGCCCACAGGTCAGCTTCACTCTCCTCAGCCTTGATTGGGCCAGCCAGCATGGGGTGTGCAAAGCTGGCCTGAACTCTGCCTCCAAGCCTTCCAGCCAAGCCTGTATCTGCTGGGTGGGGGAGCACAGCTTTGCTGCTCTTCCCCCACCAAGCCTTCCCCTCCCAAGCCTGGAAATGCAGGGGGGGCAGAAAGCAGCAGGGGGCAGAAGGGACAGCATGGCTTTCCTGCCATTCCCCCACCAAGTCTTCCTTCCCAAACCTGGAAAAATGGTGGGGGGAGTGTAGCTTTCTTGACCTTTCCCCTCCAAGCCTTCTTCCTCCAAGCTTCAAACAGCCACATTGGGGGCAAGGGGATCTTGCACTTGCCTTCACTCCCTCTGAAGTCCTTCCTCCAAGCCTCAATCAGCCACAGGGGGGGAAGGGCGTGGGGGGAACTATGGAGGCCAGGTCTACTCACCATAAATTTGCAAGGCAAGTAGACCTGGCCTCTGGACATGCAGAAGCCAGATCTACTTGCCATACTTCTGTAAGGCTTTGTCAGACCTGTGGAGGCCAGGTCTAATCACCATGGCTTTTGCAAGGCAAGTAGACCTGATCTCTGGACCTATAAAAGCCAGATCTACTAGCCATGGCTTTGCAAAGTGGGTATACCAGGCCTCTGCACCTGTGGAGGCCAGGCATACTGACCATGACTTTGCAAGTTAAGTAGGCCTGGCCTTTGGACCTGTGGAGGCCAGGTATACTCACCGTGGATTTGAAAGATGAGTAGACCTGGCCCCTGGATCCACAGCAGCCTGGTATACCCAGCAAAAGTTTTGCAAGGCAGGTAGACCCAGCCTCCATACCTGTGAAGCCCAGATCTACCTGCCATAGTTTTGCAGGGCTGGTATACCTAGCCTCCATCCTCTCAGAGGCCAGACTGAGGGGGGGGGAGTGAGGGAATGCATCTTCCAGAGCACGCTCCCTGATGGCACAGCACTCTCCTGCGCAGCACAGTAGGACAATTTCAACACAAAGCAGGCCCAATTCAACCCACTGCAGAGCATAGGAACACTCCAGGGCCCTTCCCCCCCAACAGCACTCCCAGGCTCCGCAGCCATCCAATTTGGCCCAAGGAGGAGACAGGATGGATGGGCCCACCTTCTAGTCCTTCCCTGCTGTGATCAGCTGGTGCTGCTGCCCTTCTGTGGCCCAGATCAGGGCATTGGGGAGGGGGCAAGGCTAGCCCAGGCCACCCTGCCCTCCCATCAAAGGGATCAAGGCATGGCGGAGGCAGCAATGCCTGCCCTACCTGCCCTGCCCATTGTATTTTTTCTCCACAATGGGCTTTGGTACTAATTATTAATATTAATCTAATTGCTCAAAAGTTTCTATAACGGTTAACCTCCATGAATTCTTTTAAAGTGCCAGTTGAAAGTGCTCAGTGAATAAACATATTAATAAATACATAAACAGGCAATAAGAGGTTAAATACATATAAAAGACTTTGTTCATGTGGACCTGATATAGCACATTCAAACCACCATAAGGTAAGACCATTAATAATCAATTCACATAGTCCATTGTAAACATCATTGGTAAGTCCATAAATAGTCAATATTGTTATAGTGTATTCCTTCTTGCTTTTCACTTACTTTTCCAAGAGAGGATACATAGTCCCATGACTCCACCCAATGAAGAGCCAGCTTGCTCCTCCGTTTCCAATTCTTTATCAAGAGCATGCTGCAAATCACACCAAGACTCTCCAAGGTGTATTCCTTAGTGTTAATTCTCTAAGCACTGATTCCTCATGAAGAGGAATCTTAATGGTCTTAATGAGTTTTTTTGTTTTGTTTTGCTTTTAAAACAACAATGTTGCAACATTGTTGTTTAACATATTCTAAAAAAATGGGAAGGGGGGGGCTGGACTAAAATGCAAGAAACCCAGAGACTCCTGTACAAAATGTCATTCTAAATCGCTTGTGTGGTTACACCTTGCTGTTCAACCAATGAGGATACATTCAGCCAGGGCTTTTTTTCTGGGAAAAGAGGTGGTGGAACTCAGTGGGTTGCCCTCGGAGAAAATAGTCACATGGCTGGTGGCCCCACCCCCTAACCTCCAGACAGAGGGGAGTTTAGATTGCCCTCCGTGTCACCGAGCGGTGCGGAGGGCAAGTTAAACTCCCCTCTGTCTGGAGATCAGGGGGCGGGGCCACCAGCCATGTGACCATTTTCAAGAGGTGCCAGAACTCCATTCCACCACGTTCCCACTGAAAAAAGCCCTGCATTCAGCTAAGCAGCAATCCTCCTTCTTGAACTGGCTGGTTGAGTATGCACAGATCCACTGAAGTATGGTATCATTGTTGCCAAGTAGGCCCCCTCCCCTGCTTTGAAGCCCGCTATGAACTGTGCTAAAGTTTCCTGCATTACTGTTTCACTGCTGCACAAAGACTGCTTTGCACGTGTGTGTTCTGATACACGTGTCAGTTTCCTGCCTGCGTGTCAATTACCTTGCTGCTGCTATAGACTGTGTAGTTTACTGACTCCATGTTTGGTTAACTGCACAAAGGACTCTTGTCCTGGGCAACCCTGCCCAGACCTGTATCTGGATTCCCTGTGTGCGTTTGGACTCTGTTACAAGTGTGCCCCGTGCCTGCATTGCCATCTGCCACGGACCGTGCCTGTTCCCTGCCTTGGACTGTGTTTTAAAGTGTTGTTCCCGCTGCCTCCATGGAAGCCTGCCTCATATGGGCCCAAGCCGCTGCTAGCAGCCGGGCGCCTGCCGGGGAAACCTCCAGCGAGCCTGGCTAGGCGCTCCCTGGTCAGTTCCCGCCTGGAGCCTCCCGCGGGCCGGTCGCCGAGCTTGCCCTCGCTACCGGGCAGCCTGCTATCCAGCCCCAGCTATGCCCAGCCGGCATCCATGTTCTCAGGCAGCCAGAAGACCCTGGGAAGAAGACTGCTTTGAGAAGCCATTTCGGCGAAGCGGGCACACCACGTCCGCAGCGAGAGCCCCTCGCCCCGCTCTGCATATCTTAGGAGCCGCCCCGGAGAAGGAACTAAGTGCCGACCATCCCAAGCACTTAGAGAATGCATCTCAAAGGAACCTCCGCATTCCAGAAGCTGATGACATCAGGACAAGCCCTGTCCGCTGGAACATCCTTTCAGCCCACTTGGATTTCCCCCTCCCTCTTTTGTCCCCTCTTCCTGAGGTGTCACTTATCACAATCTGATTACCAAAGTGGCCCATCCAAGCCATTCAGTAGCCCATTAGACCCTTTGTTTTAATCTGTGAGAACCACCAAGTACAGCACCAGCCCCAGGGTACGTTTTGGGGTATTTAAGCTGGTCTCTCAGACCGCATGGTGCTCAGGCCATTCCTATCCAGACTTCCTTGCTGTCCGTCTGTGGTCCCAGTGCTGGCATTGGGCCACCTCGCTGTTGTGTCTCTGCTTCACTTCAGGATAAGTGAGTATTCCCCCTATCATCGTTGGGAACCAGCTAATGCGAACGTCTCTGTATTTCTTACTCTGTATTTCTTAGACCTTGTATGTTCTTTGTATGATTGTGCAAGCTAGGCTTACGCTACACTCAATACACGTGTTTGGACCTGACTCGTTGTCTGCCTCTTTTTCACTAGAGTGTCTGGGATCGGGACCTCCGTAAACATAGGTTATGATCCTCGCTTAATATTAATAGTTACAGACTGCTACAGCTAATTCCCCATTACAATAAAGAGCAGTTCTGGTAACAGTTTACTGGTGGAGAATGCGGGCATAACCCAGTTCGTGTGAATACACGTGAGTCGACACGCGTGTCTTCAGCGAACTGACTTAGAGGAAAATTTTCCAGACCTCAGTGTAAAGAGCGCAATTTAGCTCAGGGAATTAAAAGTGTGAGTGTGTGTGGCTCTAGCGAGCATTTCTATCTTGTGGGTTGGCTTTTCCCCATTTCCTCCTTCAGCCAGCTTTGGACTACTTGCCTTTTGTGGTGCACCGCGAGGCCCTCCAGCCGTTATAACCGGTGTACTGTGGGTGAGGACCTCTGAACTGGTGAAGTTCCTGGCCACCTTCCGGGCCGCCTAAACGCGTCTATGTGGGTGGGATCCCAGAAGTAGGCTCTATAGATTTATATATATCCTGAAGCAGCACGTATAAAATTCTCTTCCGCCCTCCCCCGTCTCTCCTAAGCCCGTCCAAACCCCCGTTCCTGCCAGCACTTAGGCTTCAATCCCCGCTCCGGAGGAAACGTGAAGGGATCGTTAGTCCGTTTGGTTGTTCAGTCAGTTTAGCTTTGGGAATCTAAAGCCAGGTTCCTGAAGCCCTGCGGCAGCCGGCCGCACCGTGCTTAAGAGTTTTAAGTTAGACTCTTGGGCGCCTTTCCGCTTGCGAGTTGTAAGTCAGACTCGTGGGCGCACCTCGCTTGGGAGTCAGTGGGACTCTTGGGCACACTTTTGCTTGGGAGTTGTTAGAACTCTTGAGCGCACCCCGCTTGGGAGTACAGTAAATTTACTCCTGAGCACTTTTGCTTGGGGACTTGCAGAGGCAGTCCTTGAGCACATTTAGTCTTTTGGTCAAGGCTTGGAGACAGTTTAACCGTTTGTCTCGGAGCACGAGGCCTGGGGACACTTTGAGTTTAGTTCTTGGGCTTAGAGAGCTTGAGAGCATTTTGGCTTCTGAGCAGAGGCTTGGGAGCATTTCTGGTTGCCTGAGCAGAGGCTTGGGAGACCCCTTAATTGCGGCTTCTGAGCAGAGGCTTGGGAGCACTTCAGTTTCCGAGCAGAGGCTTGGGAACACTTTCTGGTTTTCTGAGCGCATAGGCTTGGGAGACCCCTGAGCTTTAGCTTCTGAGCAGAGGCTTGGAAGCACTGAGTGTTTTTGGTTCTTGGGCTAAGAGAGCTTGAGAGCACCTTCTGAGCCAGTAAACCTTTCCTGGTCCCGTGGCTTGTAGGCAAGCTTGAAACGGGAATAGGAATTTTTCCTTCTCCCCCGGTGGAGAAGAGCCGAGTGTAGGACCCTTAAAATACCCTGTGAACCTAAAAGTAGAACCTTAAAACCCCCTGGTAAAAACCCTTGAGGACCTGAGGGAAGGATAAACCTCCCAAAAGGAACATAGAGAGGAAGAAGTTGTTAAAACCCTTGAGCAGCTTTAATCGCCCCACCCCTGGTGTCGCTGATCCACTCTTTAACCTCCCCCGAGATCAGCCTTAAACTAAAAGGAAAAATGTACCGGGCAACCCCCACCGTGCCCCGCCTGGAGAAGTGGCTAGTTAAGAAAGGAGATTGCCCTTGGGAAGCCGGTTCCTTCAAGGGACCCGACCCACTTCAGATAGTTAGAAGCGCCTTCCAAGATTTTTGCGAAAAAGAGAAACCTAGGTCTAGCAAGAAAGATAGGTATGGAGCCTGGGCACTTTTCACCGCCCTACAGGACAGCGTGTCCCTAATTAATAAGCTACAGATAGCTCAGGAAGAACAGGAGCAGGAGATAGAAAAGCTAAGGAAAGTAAAGAAGGAACATGAGGAAAAAGCAGCCGAGTGGCGTTCAGAACGCGTTAACTTCATGCTGGAGAAGCAGGGACTAGCCGCTGCCCTCCAGGACGCCCAGCACAAGGCTGAAGTAGCCACCGCTCGTGCTGATATGGCTGAGCACGCAGTAATTGAAGGTCAGGAGAAAATTGCAAAATTAACCCATGCTGCCCAGTTCATGGCAGAGCAGAAAGTTGCAAAGATAACCGCAGCAGACCACTCCGCTTGTAAGAGGGAGCTAGAGGCCCTAAAACAGCACCTGGGGATGCAGCAGGCCGTAATTTCCGCCGTGCATCCCGCAGCCCTCTTGGCCCTCCCCGAAGGTAGTACCGACAGTTGGTCACCTCCTTCGTCCCAGCCCGAGGAAGCTCCACAGCCCCTCCATCCGATAGCTACCAAAGAAATTGTCACCACAGACGATGATGGCAGGAAGACAGACCGAATAGTTAAGGAAACCCGCAATTGGAGGCCCGATGAGCTCCAAGCCATAGCGGACCGCATGGGACCCCTGAACCGAGATTCAGCTATACAATGGTTTGCACACGTGACCATGTCCCAGCCCTCTGCCAGTGGCTCCGATGTAGCTCAGCTGGCTCGCCATTGTGCCAGCCCCGAAATAGTCACCTCTCTTAACGCATATATTTCCAACCGGAGACTAGCCACTCGCAGTCAGTATGGTGCCATGAAAGAGTTGTGCGCCTTCCTGTGGCCCACCAAGAGTTTAAAGGCCTTATATATTGCAGAATCTCAAAAACCCGGAGAGGATCCAGAGGCATATTTAGCCAGGAAACAGCTCCTAGCCGAACTAGCAGACGAGGTAGATTTAGATTTAAGTGACATGCCGGACTTCGACGACTTGGAGTTCAGGAGAGCAGTCATAGATGGACTCAACAGCACCACTCGCCTAGCCCTAGCAGGAGTAGAGCCCGGGAGCATTACATGGGGAGAGCTGGAATCCCGCATCAGGAGCATTGCTGGCCTGTTGCGAGAGACCGGCGCCATCCGCCATGTGAAGTCCCCAGCCTCTCGTAGGAAGGAAAGCGAGCCGATTAGCGCGGTTACCTATGCCAATCATGGCCCTCACTCTCAGTACCGACCACAGGGACGCAGCCCGTATCCGGAGGCAAGGGGAGGAATCCTGAGGGGAAGGAGCAGTAGCTTTAACCGGGGAAGAGGACCAAGGGACTACCGCCCGGGAGTCTCCTTTGCACCCGCCCCGAGTTACAGTTCCTCCTCCCAGCAAGGACCCCACGAGCCCCGACTACAGGATGCACCCATAGCCCCTTCTCACTCGCGAGCATCGCACCCGTACCACCATCAGGTCTACCCGCCTCCAGATCAGTCTAATGCTTGGGGAGCATCGCAGGGCGACCACGAGGGTTACCGGGACCGCGGCAGCACGCCCCAGTCCAGGGACTCCCTCCGTTGGGAACTATGGATGCGCCTCAAAAACATTGGAGCGAACATGGAGCTCTTCGACGGAAAGCCCACGTCCGTTCTAATGAAGGCGATCATGGAATGGGAAGACCAGCAGCAGCCCCCAGTACCTCCGTCGGCGCCCCCTTTGCCGCCAGACCCTCCCTTCTCGAGTCCCCCGATAGCTGCGGTTCGGGAACGCCCGAGCCCCAACAACCCCTTTAGAGGAAGCGCCGCTTCCACCGACCAGAGTGCAGGATCAGCATAGGGTTGCCCCGAGTCCCAGTCTCCTTCCGTGGGCATAGTTGCCAAACTAAAGCCGGACACATGGGGGAGACCGACAGTAAAGGCAGGGATCGGGACTCCCGGGGAAAAGAAGAAGCCTGCCACTCTCCTCATAGATACCGGAGCTTCACTTAATATACTCCGGCCCACCTTTGTCACAAAGGGAACTCAGACCCCCACAACCATGCAGCTCGCCGGTTTTGGAGGCGGCACGCAGGAATCCCCGGTCTGGCAGGATATCCCCCTCTCCGTTGGGAGCCTGGCCACCCGGATTTCGGCGTGCGCAAACCGGGGAGAAGACGATGGACTTTTGGGCATGCCATTTTTCCGTGCCAAGGGACTGACCATTGACTTAGCGAACGGGCTCCTGTGGCGCATCCCGGGAGGCCCAGACTTTGTTAATGCAGTCCATCGATGCGCAGCCCTCAAGGCCCCCCTTCCTCTCGCCCCCATCACAGGAGACCCCTGGGTTCAGGACTTTCCCGAAGTGTGGGTGACAGACAAGGCCGAGTGTGGGATAGTGAAGGGCGCCTGCGTCCTGATTGAAGGAAAGGACCCCCCTCCCCAAAGACAGTACAAGTACCCAGCAGAAGCTGAGGCAGGGATAGCCAAGACTATAGAAGGACTCCTTGAGTGGGACGTCATACTCCCGATGCAGTCCATCTGCAACGCCCCATTGTGGCCAGTTCTGAAAGCAGATGGAGTGACCTGGAGAATGACGGTCGACTTCCGTGCCCTGAATGCCACCACCCCTCCAGTTGCCCCGGTTGTGGCCAAGTATAATGAGATCCTAACGGCCATTGCCGCTGGGTCACGGTTCTACTCGGTCATAGACCTGGCCAATGCTTTCCACTCCATCCGGTTGCATGAGTCTTGCTGGTACAAGTTCGCGTTCACTTTCCGCGGCCAGCAATACGCATTCAAGCGGACCCCCCAGGGATTCCACTCCAGCCCCAGTATTTGTCATGCCCATGTAGTTCAGATGTGGGAACGCCTCCAACCCTCCTCGAGGCCCCACGTACTGAGCTACGTGGATGACATTTTAGTCCACGCCCCCACGGAAGAATTAGCCCGCCAAATCACCAGGGAAGTCCTGGAACTCCTCCGCGAGACTGGGTTCAAGGCAAGCAGGGAAAAGGCCCAATTGGTTCAGACCAGCGTCAAGTACCTGGGTCTGACCCTGGGACCCGAGGGTCGTACCCCGGACGCCCAGCGAATGGAGGTCATTTCCAAGCTGCCTGCACCCACCGATGTCCCCTCCCTCAGAGCCCTTTTAGGAACTTTTAACTTCTCACGAGACTTCATTGAGTCCTTTGCAGACAAAGCTCACCCCCTTTATGCTCTCCTCAAGAAGAACACTCCCTGGGAGTGGGGACCGGAGCAACAGACAGCCTTAGCCGAGCTAAAGCGCAGCCTGGCCGCAGCCCCGGCCCTAGCCCATCCAGATGTTACCCAGCCCTTCTTTATCCAGCTAGCAATATCAGACAAGAGCATAGGAGCCACGCTCACCCAGCAGCAAGCGGGGACCGCTAGAGTAGTAGCCTATGCCTCTCGCAACCTAACCGCAGTAGAAACTAAGTTTAGCCCATGCGAGAAGACATGCCTTGCCCTAGTTTGGAGTCTGACCCATTGGGAATTTATCATAGGAGGCTCCCGCACAATAGTTCAAACTACCCACACGCCTCTCAAATATATTCTGTCTGGCAAGATACAAGACGGACAAGTTTCAAACGCCCGCATAGCACAGTGGACCCTGGCCCTAGTCAACCGCGGAGTGGAATTTAAAAAGGAGACCACTGAGCCACCAGCCCCCTATGGCCTATTGGTAACCGGGACCGAGCACGAGTGCCCCCTGGACCCGCCACCACAGGTTGTCTGGCCAGTCACTTGGGGAGTCCCGCTAGAGGAAGCCCGACAGAACGGCTTCACATGCTGGTTCTGTGACGGCTCCTCCTTTCACGTTGGAGGCTCCCCTCGGACAGGCTACGGCGCCGTGCGAGTGAGCGACGCCCACACTCTCAAAGGTCCAGCCCGCCCCCATTCCAGCCAAGCGGCTGAGGTGCAAGCGCTTCTGGCAGTGCTTGAGTTTGAGCCCCCAGAAAGCCCACTTGCCATTTATACAGACTCGGATTGGACGGCCAAAGCCGCCACGGTCTGGCTCCCGGTGTGGCAGAATCAGGGGTGGAGAGCCAGCGATGGGAAACCCGTAGCCCACCTACAGCTATGGCAGCAGGTAGCAGCACTCCTCCAGTCCCGCTCAGGCCCAACACAGGTGACCCATGTCAAGGGACACCAGAAGACAAATTCAGAGACCGCTTATTGGAACGACCAGGCAGACCTTGCAGCCAAGGCAGCCGCCACTGAAAATGCTCCCCTACCGGAATCAGCCACCGACTGTCCCCTCCGCCCTGTCACCACTCGGGCACAAGCCCGCAGCCAAACTCAGGGAACCGCAGGAACACTAGACCTAGCACAACTGCAGCAATCTGACCCAGAAATAACTGACCTCCTAGCCGCAGGAAGGGATCAGACAGGGAGACTCATGATCAGAGAAGAGGAAGGCATAGTCTGGGCAGTAGATGCAGCCGGCGAACGCCATTGGGTAGTGCCATTGGAAGTTAGGCCTGACTTAATTCAGTTTGTCCACGAGCAGGGACACCGAGGCAAGGATCTGACTCTGGAAAGGGTAAAAGAGGTTGGTTGGTGGCCTGGCATGCGCACCGAAGTAGCGCAATGGGTGGACAACTGTCTGTCCTGCGCTATGGTCAATGCAGACCCCACCGGACCTAGAGCTCCCCTCCAGCATCAGAGAATTGATGGACCCTGGGCTCGCATACAGATTGACTTTATCGGCCCTCTTCCCCCCACTGCTCGCGGCAATCGCTACTGTCTCACTGTCATTGACCCCTTTAGCAAATGGGTCGAAGCGTTTCCGTGCAAGAGCAACAATGCAGCCACCACAGCCAAACTACTGTTCAATAATGTCTTTTCAAGATGGGGCATTGTGAGAGTCATGGACTCTGATTTAGGCTCACACTTCATCGGAGAAGTAACACAGGAGCTTTGTAAAGCACTGGGCATCCAGCAACGCTTCCACATAGCCGGCCACCCTCAAGCTTCAGGCGCCATAGAAAGAACCAACCGGACCCTCAAGGAGGCTCTCCGCAAGATGGTTCGCTCCTCCGGGAGAGACTGGGATGAAAAACTCCCCATAATCCTAATGGCCATTAGAGGCACTACCGCAGTTCACGGGCTCACACCTCATATGGTAATGACAGGGCGAAGAATGCAACTCCCGGAAGCCTTCTGGCTAGATACGCAGCTCCCTTCTGATATGCAGCCCGTTGTAATTAATGACGCTTGGGTCCAGGACCTGCTCTCATCCATACACGCCGTCCACATGCAAGTGGCCCAGAAGTTGGGCACAGCTCAGAAAGATATGGACCGCAAACTAGGATGGGTCAGGAACCCCAGGCAGTGGGAGGAAGGACAGCTCGTTCTGTACAGGAAGTTTTCGCAAAAGGCGCATTCACTAGCAGCCAAATGGCAAGGCCCAGTCCCTATCACAAAAAGAGTCTCCCCAGCTGTCTATCAGGTAGCCATCCAGAGAAAGACAGGAGGAACGTGGCTAAAATACTTTCATGCCTCTCAATTAAAAGAATGGAAAGGGAAGCCGCTGCAAACCGCCCCCCCTGTGTATGACCCTGGGGGAACCACCACCAGCCCAGCCCCCCTCTGCCCAGTGATTCGCCAGATATCACTCCACCCTGGGCCAGAGATACCGTGTGTCCCCTTAGACCAGACTTTTGTAGCTTTAGAATAAAAGAAACAATAGAATATGTAGATATCGGTGTAAATGTTAAAAGTTTTTCCAGTTCTATTCTTTAACTTCATTAGGCGGGCCCCACAGTTGGGACCCTTAGGGAAAGACACGGCAATCAAAGCCAAATAGGACCACCACCGAAAGTGATTCTTGATTGGATTGTAAGCCGCATGTTCGGAAAAAAATTGCACAGGCAAAAGAGATTTGCTGTGTGGAGGTGGTTGGAGAGGCTTTAGCCCAGAAGTGAATGCAGTCTTCCAACGTTGAAACCACCAAATAAGGTGATTTCTTTGTTTGAAAACATTTCACCCGCCGTGCTGGTGAAGATCCCGCATCTACGTAGATTCGGGGTCTCACCTGCCAGACCCACGCTTTCGCATGATGGTCGGCTTTGGCTTTGAGGGCCGTGCCTCCCCTGGAAAAGGATCCCCCAAATAGCCCAACATCCCTCTTTTACTAATTTTTATATTCGTCATGGTGAGTTGCTATACGGCGCCACCATCTAGTACGCTTTAGTGTAAAAGTAAAAGACCCGCCAGTATTTTGTAAATATGTGACCTCTGGAATGTGTTATTGGGGTGCGTTC
Organism: Eublepharis macularius; assembly: GCF_028583425.1. Lineage (NCBI taxonomy): Eukaryota > Metazoa > Chordata > Lepidosauria > Squamata > Eublepharidae > Eublepharis > Eublepharis macularius. The sequence goes on along the minus strand of NC_072796.1, from coordinate 51,903,892 downwards.
GCCACGCACAAGGGGCAGCGTACCTCATTTACATAGCCAGAATCCCCTGCGCCAAGATGACCCCCAAACAACCCAGACCCAGTGGCGCCGGCAGATCTCGGCCGCCTCCGCCACTTTTCGATAAACGCCGCCGAGCACCTTCGGCTCCATGTCGGCCCTTTCCGCCAGCAGCCGCCCGCCCCACGTAATCTTTTCCCTTGCCCGTACCGTATAAGGGAAAAGAAGGGGGGGAGACATATTGAAGTTATAATGAAGCCATGCCAGGCCTTCCAAGTGAGGGCAACCCGAAAGTACCCCACACCCGTGTGCTTTTGCTTTGTGTATTTCTCTCTTTTAACCAGAAAATGGGGCCTCCCGAGGGAGTCCCTCCAAAAATTGCTAGTCCTGCAAACATATGACGAAAGCCCATTTTTAGGAAATTAAAGCGAGGGCCCCCGTCTGCAGCAACCCTTATAGTTAATGTAAGCCGCTCTCTAGTTTTTTTTTCGCTTTAAAACGGCAAGGCCAGGCCGAGCCGGACCGACAGCTCTCAGCCCGCAAAATAAAAATAGCCCGCCACCGAGCAAGGGGCACCTGAAGGCCACATAGCCTAGGCACCCAGGGACCCCTGGGGCGAGTTTGCATAATCCCGCCTAACGCACAGCCGACCCTCGCTCGACGTAAAGACGTTTCCCCCCCCTGAAATATACATGCTATAGGAAGAAACCGTCGCACAGGAGTTCCCCAGAGCAACAAGCTGGAAGGCTCGCTTAGTGCTCTGGGACTTCTCGTTCGAGCCCCAATCAGTAAGAGTGCTGGCAGAAAAACCCCCTCTCTTTTTCCCTACTTCACTTTATTTTATTTTGCTGCAACCAACTCAGGGAACCTGTACTTATATCCGCAGGTCTCCCCAGGATATTCTCACCACAAAAGGAAAAGGAAGGCCAGGAGATGAGGCACCTGGCTACTCTGTGTTTGCTCGTGCTGGCAGGCACCCTAATAGAGGGACGGCCGTCCAAATTAATGCCCTACCCCCACTGGAGATGTATCAATACCCTGGCAGGAAACGAAATGATGGTCTGCAAGGTTGTGCAGCAAAGCAATATGACCACCCCCACGGATCGCACTAACTTCCGCAGTTGCGAAGAGCAGTGGATCCGACCCCCAGAGCTTGTTATTTTATGTGTGGGAGTAAAAACTCTGTCTCAAGAGCTAGTGTGTTACTCGCCTACGGATACTGTTTCACCACTTGCTCCGATTCCCTGTATGTTTCTTCCCCGTATAAGGCCAGCCCCCACCGCAGTCCCGGTGGTAGACAAATATACCACCCCTGCCAACTTCGAGACCTCGCCATTTGTCACTGAGGCTCTCGGACCATACTGTGAAGTTATTTTAGTGTCGGCCGCAGTATGGAAGGCAGGAGACCCCTTTAGAATGACCATCCTACTAGGCACCACTGCCACTGAGTCTGCATCAGTCACTATCACGCCCCCTTCAGGCGCAGTTCTCTCCTTTGCTATAGAGCGCTGGGAGAACCTGACCTGGATTGTAAAGGAGGAAGACCTAGCCAAACACGGCCCACCCGATTGGATACTGGTTCAACAGACGCCCGAATGCCAAACCAAGCCCCTAGTAGAGAAATTTCACCGGCTTGGGCTGCTCTTTGTAAATTTGACTCACGAACCAGGCAATTATTCCCTGCTGATCCAGACCCAGGAGACCCACACCATCCAAATTGACCCTTTGATTGCTAGCAATGAACAATTAAGCCAAGGCGGCACGCATATAGTGGGCTCCCATGTTTTGAAAACTGACATTCGAGAGAGAGTTCTAGTCCGTCCGCAAATGTCTTTAAAAGAGATCCGCATAGACTTAGCTGAGTTAAATATAACCCAGAGGCTGCCGCAGTGCGCTCCCTATCTGGAGGCCGGTAGCAAGGGTTGGAATGCATGGCTACAACTGTGGATCGATCCCTCCCCCTCTCTCTCGCGTGCCAGACGAAGCATTGCCGACTGGACTGCTCCAGCAGCCGGAGGCTTAGCAATCATGGATTCGGTCAACATTGAGACTCTCGCTAATAAGTTTGCCCATGTTACGACTAGCATCTCTGACTTAGGTAAACCGGTGGTGCAGTCTCTAAATTCCATTTCGAATGGGCAACACGAGATCAGCTCCATTTTAGTTAACTGGGAGAGTCAAATTGAAAGAGATTTTTCTCTGCTGCTCAAAGGGACACAGTCTTTTGAACGCAACGTGTCAATAGCCATGGCATGTATGCAAGCCCAACAATTAAATCAGGCTGTGGCCATGGGGCTAATTCGGCAAGCCACGGACGGGCATTTGCCCCTGGAAATTAAAAGATTGATTATGCCCAAATTGTCACCCATAGAACTGGAGCTTGAATCCTGGTGGTCTCTTGTAAATTCCTCGTTCTCACCGACCACCCAGGAGCTTAAATTATTTTTGTTAACGGCCAGTGCGCACGAGTCATTCCACGTGTATCCAGTCGTGCCTCTGGGACTCCAAGTCAGCGACACCGAAGTCCTCTACGCCAGACACCCCGACCATTGGGCCCGCTTCACCCCGACCGGATGGCAGCTCGTCAGCCTCCAAGGGTGCCAGCATCGAGACCAGACCGGCTTCATTTGCCAGGACCAAGCCTTTGCACCTCATCACCCCTGTGTAGCCCCGCAAGTCGACGCCCTCAACGAATGCCCTTTCGAGGTCATCCAGGAGAACAGCTCCGCTGTGGTCTACATTGGGAAAGGATGTGCCTGCGTGCGAACGGCCTGCGATTTTGTGGTCCTGAGCTCGTTCCAGCTGAAGCCCGTGATCCCGGGAGTCAATCGCTGCTTTTGCAACCTGTCTTCGGTGGCAGCCTGCGACTTCACCTACACGGTACCGGTCTGGACCCAAGAAGAGATCCTGGTGGCACCCTCCATCTATCGACATGTGAAGCCAGTCTCCCTTGGCATCGGCCTGGAGCTAATTCACGAGCTCCTGGCCCACCCCCAGCTCCACCGCACCCTCCAGAGCATCCAGAGGGACGGGGACACTACTGCTTTGGTTGTGTCCCACAACGGAAAGGAGATTTTGGATCTGGTCCAGCGGATTAAGACCACCGGAGAGCATTCGTGGTGGGAGACCCTCTTTGGCTGGAGCCCCACTGCCACTGGAATTTACAATTTGGCTTTGCACCCGATCATTGTTATTTTGGCCTTTCAAGTTTTGTTATGTGCCTCACTGCTTTATTTGGGCTGTTGGAGCCGCCGACAGCTCCAGCAACTCCAACTGTCCTACCGTCTGGACCATTACAATCCAGACCTCCTCTTGCCCTAATGGTTATTCTTGGCGCCCTCCTTTAACCCGTGTTTGTTTTATTGCTTGTGCCGTTATGAACCGTGACTATGTTTATTATGTGTACGGATCCTGAACCGGCCCCATGGACGCTCTGCTGCCGGACACCGCTCCGAGGCCCTCTTGTGGACTAGGGGGGGACGTGTTTCTCTGCCTCCCAGCCCACGGCCCGTCTCCAAACGACCGCCAGCGGCACTACCTCCATGAGGACTAGAACTGTGTGCCTGAAGCCCTTCTCGCCGCCTGCCGACCCTGCTCTGCGGATTGACGCAGACAGCAAGGGGGGGTGGAAGTGTGTTTTGGGACACATGGACTAAGTTTGCTTGTTCCTGTATATATGCAACCCAGTCCAGCAGCTATACTGCGGACTGAGCCGTCTGTGATCTTTGTTACTCTATGGTCTTATGAATTTCTCCTCATTGCTTTTATGAATTTTAACTCCCATGAATTTAGCCCCGAACTAGTCCCCCTCTCTATCTATTGCAAGTGCGCCCATGAACTTTATCCCTATGAATTTGATTTTAACCTTAGGAATTGCCTTTTTAACCCGACTCCCTCCGCCGAGGTAATTCTAGCATATCTATTATTTTATGAATTTGGTTTTAACCGGGACCCCTCCTGAACGGTCTCTTTTAAAGGTTATTTTATTTCTGATTTTAAGCTCGATGAATTTGGTTTTAATCTGACTATATGAGTTGGTCTTTTAATTGCAGAGTTTATTTTTCTGACCCCCTATGAGCCCTTCCGCCGCTCACCCCTCATGAATTGTTTCCACGCACTTGCTTTTACTCTTGCTGCTTTTATTGGTTTTAACCTCCCGAATCATTGCTTTTAATCCTATGTATTTATGTATTTATGGTTTTAATTATCTATGAATTGTTCAACCCTTGATGAATTGGTCTATGCCTTGCTTGCACATTTCACTTTTATCCTTGTATGAATTGCTTTTAATTGTCCCTGCTTTTAATCCTATGTATCTATTTATGATTTTAACTATCCATGAATTGATCCATGTATATTAATTGCTCCTGGTTTTTAATGCTTTTAACCCATCATGAATTCCGTATGAATTACTTTCAATCATGAATTAATCAATGTACACAATTATGAATTATTGCTATTTATATGCATGAATTGATCATTGCTGCCTACCACTATGAATTGCTATCACCTATGAATTATTACTATTTATTCTGACGGTTGCACTTAACACACCCCCTGGTGTGAACCCAGAGACCTGCAGCCCATTGGCTGATCTAAATTGCACTTATTCGGTTAGGTGGTTCTCCGAACTAAATTTTTGAGTGACGCCTCCCCCTCCTTCCCTTCCCACTCCTTCTTCGCTCGAAGCTCGACCACCGGACATTGCCGACCACCTCGCCTTTGAAGTCAAGTTCGGAGACCCGCGCGCCTGACGTCCCGGGGTCTCCGAGGGGGGGAATTGTTGCCAAGTAGGCCCCCTCCCCTGCTTTGAAGCCCGCTATGAACTGTGCTAAAGTTTCCTGCATTACTGTTTCACTGCTGCACAAAGACTGCTTTGCACGTGTGTGTTCTGATACACGTGTCAGTTTCCTGCCTGCGTGTCAATTACCTTGCTGCTGCTATAGACTGTGTAGTTTACTGACTCCATGTTTGGTTAACTGCACAAAGGACTCTTGTCCTGGGCAACCCTGCCCAGACCTGTATCTGGATTCCCTGTGTGCGTTTGGACTCTGTTACAAGTGTGCCCCGTGCCTGCATTGCCATCTGCCACGGACCGTGCCTGTTCCCTGCCTTGGACTGTGTTTTAAAGTGTTGTTCCCGCTGCCTCCATGGAAGCCTGCCTCATATGGGCCCAAGCCGCTGCTAGCAGCCGGGCGCCTGCCGGGGAAACCTCCAGCGAGCCTGGCTAGGCGCTCCCTGGTCAGTTCCCGCCTGGAGCCTCCCGCGGGCCAGTCGCCGAGCTTGCCCTCGCTACCGGGCAGCCTGCTATCCAGCCCCAGCTATGCCCAGCCGGCATCCATGTTCTCAGGCAGCCAGAAGACCCTGGGAAGAAGACTGCTTTGAGAAGCCATTTCGGCGAAGCGGGCACACCACGTCCGCAGCGAGAGCCCCTCGCCCCGCTCTGCATATCTTAGGAGCCGCCCCGGAGAAGGAACTAAGTGCCGACCATCCCAAGCACTTAGAGAATGCATCTCAAAGGAACCTCCGCATTCCAGAAGCTGATGACATCAGGACAAGCCCTGTCCGCTGGAACATCCTTTCAGCCCACTTGGATTTCCCCCTCCCTCTTTTGTCCCCTCTTCCTGAGGTGTCACTTATCACAATCTGATTACCAAAGTGGCCCATCCAAGCCATTCAGTAGCCCATTAGACCCTTTGTTTTAATCTGTGAGAACCACCAAGTACAGCACCAGCCCCAGGGTACGTTTTGGGGTATTTAAGCTGGTCTCTCAGACCGCATGGTGCTCAGGCCATTCCTATCCAGACTTCCTTGCTGTCCGTCTGTGGTCCCAGTGCTGGCATTGGGCCACCTCGCTGTTGTGTCTCTGCTTCACTTCAGGATAAGTGAGTATTCCCCCTATCATCGTTGGGAACCAGCTAATGCGAACGTCTCTGTATTTCTTACTCTGTATTTCTTAGACCTTGTATGTTCTTTGTATGATTGTGCAAGCTAGGCTTACGCTACACTCAATACACGTGTTTGGACCTGACTCGTTGTCTGCCTCTTTTTCACTAGAGTGTCTGGGATCGGGACCTCCGTAAACATAGGTTATGATCCTCGCTTAATATTAATAGTTACAGACTGCTACAGCTAATTCCCCATTACAATAAAGAGCAGTTCTGGTAACATCATGTACACCCAACTAGCCAGTCACTTCCGTATGATACCATGGCCAATGGTTCCAAAATTAGCTAAGAAGTCCATGAGAATAAATGGGGGATGCACTTCTTGATTACTCTCCCAGCAAAGATCATTTGTCAAGGAGACCAAGGGCATTTCCACCCCAACCCCAGTCTGTATCTGGATTGAAATGGGTCTAGAATAGATAATCTGTTTTCTCCAAGAACACTTGAAGCTTGCATAGCCAATAATTTCTCAAAGGTCTTGCCTAAGAAAGGAAAGCTGTCAATGGGCCAGTAGTTATTTAGGCCATTAGCATCCAGGGATGCCTTCTTCAAAGTGGTTAAAACTCTCCCTCCTGCAGAGAGGTGTTTATTACCTCCCAGCTTCACTTGACTAAGCGAACACTCTAAGTCATGAAGGGCAAGGATCAGGCCTAGATGGGGTAGACCACACACATAAGCAGCTTTTCCACCACTAGGCCTAGCCACTGAAAGTTGTTAATAAAACTAGGACCATAATACATGCCAATATTATGAGACTGAAATGAAACAATGGGGAAGGTTTGGGGGGTAGGAGGTTCAGCCTATGCCATGGTCTGATCACCATCTAATCAAGGCAAGCACTAACACATTGTAGGGTTGGGGAGGTGGTTGAAATGGTCTGTCCATGGAGACTTATGGATCCTACTGGATCTTGGGGTTTTGAGATCCCAAACAACAGCTCTGTTGAAACCTTAGTGAAAGTTTGGAACAAGAAGCTTGTGGAAACTCTTGATATGATTGCTCTTCATCAACCTTTTCTGTCTCTTGAGACAGAATCCAAATCCTTGGTTTACTATAGAGCTAGGAGACCTGAAAAGGGCTTTTTGAGACATCTAGAGCAGCATTGGTGGAAAAGTTGAAGTGAATCTGAAAGAGGGTGCTATAGATCTCATTGAAGACCTAGTATGTGGCAATAACAGCAGCATATACATTTCATTTCTTTGCTACCATTGCATCAGCCAGTTTGCCACCAGTTCAATTGTTTAAAGCATTTCAGCACTTGCTAAATTATAGATTTAAGGCCTTATTTTCTCAAGAACATGTGATTAGTTAAGACAACTTTGCTAAATTATTTGCTGATAAAATATCTCAAATTCATTCTGAGTTGGATGCTGGTTGTAATATAGTTCAGAGAGAAGAAAAGTCTGGTCCATTTATGATTCATTTTGACTCAGTTACTGTCATGGATGTTGACAGTTTAAAACCAACAGAAGAACTGGGGAAAAGTCGACAAGCAAGTTAGGGAAGTAAGTGCAGACTCCCATTCAGGCCAAAGAAAGGGGATAGAACTTCTAAGGAGAGGAGACTTTCCCTACCCAGTTAAAAAGGGGGGTAGCTCTGGAGGGTGAAGTGATCCCTGACTGGGTGTGGTTGGAAATGGCCTTTGGAGATCTCAAGATTCAGTAACCAAAAACAAAAACAAACAACGCCCCCCCCCCCCCCGAAATAAAGCACTGGTGTTGGAAGAGAAAGGGTTTGGGGTACTAGAAAGTAAGTGCCAGCATTCTTAAACCCCAAAGAGACAGAAAACACTAAAATAAAGTGTACCAGAGCGTTGGGGGGGGGGGAACGGGACAAGAACAAAAGCCTCTAAATATAAGGATTCAAGTATCTGTGAATAGCATAAGAACTAAGGTCTGTGCATGTATTGATTTTACCTGAGAGATATCTATGTTGAATTACCTCAGAAATTTTCAACCCCTAATTTCACCTGTCCTTTCCCCTCTAAAATAAATAAAATAGTTATTTTTGATTTTTTAAAAAAAATGTCTTACTACTGTTCAAGGACAAAGAAGAGGGAAAGAGGAGGACAGAACATCATACTAGACTATTATAACACATTCTACATGGATCTGCTCTTGAAGTCAGCTTAGAAACTGCAATTGGTGCAAATGTCACAGCTCAGTTACAATTGGGAGCTAGTATGAATATATTGCACCCATTGTGCAGTCATTCCATTGGTTGATTACCTGTTAATTAGGGGTTCAATTCAAGGTACTTATTACATACAAAGCTCTACATGGCCTTGGACCCCAAGTGTGCAGGACCACCTCTCACTATGCTCTGCTGTGACAGAATCTCTGATCTGAGCAAATTCTTCTGAAGAATGTGCAGAAAAGTAGGATCGATAGCTGCCCATACGCATTCATTCTCTCTTGTTGTTCCCTGCTTGAGGAATAGCCTGCCTGAAAATGTTCCCTCATTTCTGTCATTCTGTAGAAGGGAATTGTTCAGGAGTACGGGTATAGTATAATGGTATGTATGATGCAACAGCCCCATTATCCTGTAAGCACTGCCCCTTCTTGCCCTCTGGGGTGTTTGGGGTTAACCAGTGGCAGTCTGCCTGGCATATGCCACCCACCTGAAGCCCCCCAACCCTCAGTATGGCTTTGGCTTCTTTTCTATTATACCTGCTGCCGCCACTTGGCTTTTGTGAGAACTGTCCAAGGGCCAAGACTCCCAGATCCACTGTGCAGGCTTTCTGCTCTGACCTGCCTTGTGCACAGTCTCCTGCTGTCCAGCACCTGGTTGCCACAAGGACTGCTTGCTAGACTGCATTGATACGTTAGATAACTGCGCGAAAAAAGCGGCATAAAAATGAAAATGGAACAAAACAAGTTTCACAAAAAATGCTCAAAACTCGGAATCATGATGACCTGCTTGCGCGTGGGAAACGAAGACGTCTCCCATGAGTGAGAACAGAACCACAAGTGACAAAAGGCACAGATTGGACACTTGTCAGCTTCCCTCAAGTTTTGATGGGAAATGTAGGCATCCTGGTCTTGCAGCTTCGCTCTCTGACTGCTGTCCAATGGACTTTTCAACTGTCACTTGTCCAACATTCTGCCAAGCTGCCTACATTTCCCATCAAAACTTGAGGGAAGCTGACAAGTGTCCCATCTGTGCCTTTTGTCACTTGTGGTTCTGCTCTGAGATAACCCGCCAAAGTTCTGTTAGCAGGCCATCCCATTAAGGACGTGTGGAAGCAACCATTGTTTCTAATTTTTGTAATCCGGGTTCTATTGCATTTGTAATAGGATATTTTATGCTATTATATTGCATTGCTTTACTCTGTGTAATCTGCCTTGAGTCTCAGTGAGAAAGGCAGGATATATAGTAAATAAAGCAAATAAATTTAAGTCATTGTGGATCTTAGCAATTTTATCCCCCAAATTCATCATTAGTGAATTTAGCAGGCTCATACATTTTCCTAGTCTACATCTTCAAGCTCCATCACAACCTCGAAAATGGACCCCCCCCCAAGTTGTTTATAATCCTGGTATGGAAAAAATAAAGGTGCCCATATTATGCCTTTCTTTTTCCCTGCCAAGGCTAAAATAAGGGAGAACTTTTTAACTTAGGAAACAGCAGAAATTCAGCCATCCCGGCCAGTGGCAACAGCCACTCAGGCCGGTGGCTGCTTTTGCCTCCTCGGAAGGAGGAAAGCAGAAGGCACACCCTGGCATCCAGGGCTTAGCATTGGGGGTGGAGCCTGTAGCCTTAGCTGGCTTCTCCGCCCCATTGCATTCAGTTGTGCCTCATGCTCGGCCTGAGTAGAGCTCATTTCAAGCTCTCTCAGCCGAGCTCCTCTGAGGCTGGTTTTACTGAGGGGCCTCAGGGCTTGGCAGCAGCAGCAGCCTTAGAGAAGCTGTGCTATTCCCCTGCTTGCTACCATCGGACTTCATGAGGAGAGCCAGGGCCCAGCGCCAGGCTCACTGGTTTGGCAGAGACTTTTTTCTCCTTATTTACATTTGGGGCCTGTTGTCTATCAGTCAGGAGGGATAATGCAGGATTATGCCCAGCCCTTGAGGCCTCTGGCCTACCTAGGCTCCTTCCCCCTCCCCCCAACACTGTTGTACTTCGTTGAGAGAGAATACTTGCAACAGCAGCAATAGGCCACAGGGGTGAGTTGCAGACATTTAAGGGGTGGATTAGTTCATACTTTATTGCTACTGGCCTAGCAGGGTGGATTCTAGTAGTCCCCCCCCCCCTTCCTTCCACCTAGGCTTTATCCCCCCTCGCCATTTACACATACTTGGGAGGGAGTATTTCTAGCAGCAATAGCTCGGCCTTGGCCTGCAGGCAGCAGGAGCCATTTTGCAGTTTATTCAGTGGGTGCAGCCATTTTGAGAGGGGCACCCAGTGACCTTCTTAGCCTGGCAGTGCAGCCATGTTATGAAGGCATCTACAATATGCACAGCTCCAAGAGTGGCCATTTTGAGTGTGGCATTTGTGTGGCCTGATTTGCCTCCTGCTTACTAGCAGTTGCAGTCATTTTGGTGGGGCTTGTGCAGCTGCCTGCAGACTCATCCTTTGAGAATGATTAATAGACCAAAGGAAATAGGGAAATGCTGGGCTATCAGTGTCCATCAGTCAGGAGGGCTGAGGCAGGGTAGGCCCAGCCCCCCTCAGGCCTCCAGCCTATCTAGGCTCCTCCACTCAATTGTTTTACTATATTGGTGAGAGTACTTACAGCAACAAAGGTGGATTGCAGCCATCTGAGGGGCAGATTGCTTCACACCTGGGCTGCTGGCACACACTATTACTTTTTCACTCATGCCACCAATGGCATATTGTGTTATTGCATCTGTTTTAGCAAGTACTGGGTTTTGTGCAAAGAAAGAGGCACTGAAGGGTTGAGAGGAGGTTAACCATTTGATTGGCAGTGTGTGGGATGAATCTGGCGAAATGTGAAAAACAACATGGATATGGCTGAGGGAGGCTGGTAGCAGTGGCAGTGCAGCCACCTAATAAGGAGGTAATGGGAGCATCTGCCATACTGGCAGTGAGGGAAGCGGATTCCAGACTGTAGAGTGCATGGCTGTGAGGTGGTATCTTGGCAGGTATCCAGTGGTCAGTGATGGTAGGTCCATTTGGCCCTGGCTGGGGTATGCTTGGCCATTGGGGCCTTGTGGGTCAGTCCCTGCCTCCTTACCTCATGGCTCTTTCCACCCAACATGGCCTGGCTAGCACATTCCAGGGTTAGTCCCGACTGGTTATGTGAATGGGCTTATATGGTGGGGTAGCTTAGGCGCTGTCCACTCAAGTTCCTATCAGCACACACACACACACACCCTTCATTGGAGCACGGACTGGCTATGTCATGGCTATCCAGGTCCCTCAGGGATGGCTTCAGTCCACCATATCCTGCCTTAGGTGGCTAAGTGTGGGTGCCAGGTGCTGGTGGATCTGTGGGAAGCCCAGCAGTAGTCTGGTATGAGGACCCAGCCCTATACAACTGAGGGTACCTCGGCAGCATGGAGCATCTCCCAAACGTGCCAATGCCTTGTTTTGGGGAAGAATGTTCCTAGGGATGGGAAACTCCCTCCTTTCTGGCTGGTCTCCCCCACTTTTTGGTCAGGTACCAGACAGCCTGCTGTAGTTCATTCCATTCATCACCCTTCCCACCCAAAGAAGCCCAGTAAATGATGCCTGTGCGGACACATGCTTCGACTGGCCATCAGGTTATCAGCGGTGCACAGTTGCACAGAAAGGTGAAAATGAGTTGGCATTTTGCCTCCTCCGGGGCCTGCCTGCGGACTCTTTGCTTTTGGGTTGTCATTCAAGGACCATCCCTACACGGGCAAGGCTCTGCCAACCGGGTGCTCTGTCTCAGGTGTGACTTTTGGCTGCTTCAGCTCTTTTCTTGAGGGGGCATGTAACGCTTACCCGCAGCTTTAACACGGCCATGATTATCCCACGGTTTCCATGTCTCAGTTTTAGGATTACAGCAGGCATGTGGGAGGACCTCTAAGTATGGGGGGTTCTCAACTCCGTTACCTGAGTCACTTTATAGAGTGAGGCCTGTTGTTAGTTGGTGTGCTTCAGGCCTTCTCCGATGTCTGTTGAAGGTCTTTGATGGTGGCCCTGGTTAGTTTGCCCTTGAGGCCGATGGATCCCTGGCCTGGATTCCTCAAGATTTCCCCCTTCCCCAGCGTGGAAAGCAGAGGTGTACAGGGCAGTCTATTTGCCATTTTACTCAGCACTCAATGGGCTTTCAATACTGCTGAACACCTGTTTAGGTCGAGGGGAGGCATGGCAACTTTGGTTTAGCGTGCCCCCCAGCTTTGATGTGACACTTCTTTCAGCTGTTCTGCCTTGTTGTGGCCTAATCCCTTAAGGATGGGTCATGAGGAGCCTTTATGGCTCATAACACAAATCTTACAGGTGTCAAGTTTGCAAACAAGCCAACGGCAATGGGGCTTAGGAGGCTATTGGGCCCCAGGGTGGTTGGGAGCTATGCCCAGGGGTCCCCTTGGCCTGTACATGGAGGTCCAGCGATAAGATGCGACTGTTCTGACATGCATGGCACACCCCCATCTCAGAGCCCGAGTGGCCTGGTGGCTGGAAGGGAGATGTAGTTCTCTGCCTCACCTCCTGGTCATATAGGTGTGGTCCTCCACCTCATGTTGGTCATTCACTTTGTGGTAATGACCTTGTCTCACAGGGCATGGCTCTTTCCTTACAGGCTCACACAGGCTTGCAGCACCCAGGCGAGTAGTGGCCTGAGGGTTTGAGGGGAGGTTCCATCCTCCACCTCATGTCCTGGTCATTCACCGTGTGGTGTTGACCTGGCTCACAGGGCAGGGACTTTTCCTTACAGGCTCGCACAGGCTAGCAGCGCCCGGGCAAGTAGTGGCCTGATGGTAGAGGGGAGGTGCGTGCCTCCACCTCACATGCTGGTCATTCGCCACGTGGTGTTGACCTTGTCTCACAGGGCATGGCCCTTTCCTTACAGGTTCACACAGGCTTGCAGCACCCAGGCAAGTAGTGGCCTGATGGTAGAGGGGAGGTGCGTGCCTCCACCTCACATGCTGGTCATTCGCCGCGTGGTGTTGACCTTGTCTCACAGGGCATGGCCCTTTCCTTACAGGCTCACACAGGCTTGCAGCACCCAGGCAAGTAGTGGCCTAATGGTAGAGGGGAGGTGCGTGCCTCCACCTCACATGCTGGTCATTCGCCGCGTGGTGTTGACCTTGTCTCACAGGGCATGGCCCTTTCCTTACAGGCTCACACAGGCTTGCAGCACCCAAGCAAGTAGTGGCCTGATGGTAGAGGGGAGGTGCAGACCTCCACTTCAAGTTGGTCATTCACCGCGTGGTAATGACCTTGGCTCACGGAGCATGGCCGCTTCCTTACAGGCGCACGCAGGCTTGCAACGCCCAGGCAAGTAGTGGCCTGGTGGTTTGATGGGAGGTGCGGACCTCCACCTCACGTTGGTCATTTATCGCGTGGTAATGACCTTGGCTCACACATCCTGGTTGTTCATTTGGGAGATGATGACCTGGGTTTGATGAAGGGCATGGCCCTGTCTTGGCAGGTGCGGGATGACTTGCTGGAGAATAGCAAGCATTGACCCGGCATCCTGATTTGTTGGTCTGCAATGCTTCTGTGCCGGGTGTGGCAGGATGCATTGGACCAGAACGCTTTAGAATGGGCTAGGCGAATGGCCAACTGAGCCCTATTCAAGGCTAGGACAGAGGGGTTGGGGTTTTATTTGCTCCATCCGCAAATTCGGGCCAAGTTTGCAGACCTCTACCGAGGGGATGGTGTACACCTCTCTTCCAGAGGTAACAGCATTTTTCTGAACGATCTGCGGCAGGGGCTTAGGCTGGCTTTAAGCCATTTGTGGGGCGCTGAGGCCTAAGCAGAGGCTTGGCCTCTGCGGTGGCAGGATTTTAGTTAGGGAAAATCTGTAGCGGGCCGGTGAGCACCCTTGGCACCTCCCCATTGGTGGGGAATTGGGGTCTTTCAGGAGCGGCTGGCTGCCGTACGGCCCAGCTGCGAGGTCAGACGCCCTGGGTGGGGAACCCCTGGACAAGCCAGTCTCCCCCCGCTGCCGTACGGCCGGGTGGGGGAGCTTTACAGGGGTGAACCATTCCGCCTCCGCCTGGCCAGGCCAGGTCCCAGCCATTTTGTGGATGGCTCGCACCCGGGGCAGCGGGTGCTCGCCCAGACAGGTCAGGGCGGGGTCCAGGAGTGACCCCAGGGCCTGACCTGTACCGCTAGTTAGGCCCTTGCCGTAGTTTATATTTAATTGTTGTAATTTTAATAAAGTGGCCCATTTTAGAACCCAAATACTGTGTCTGCCTTTCATTCCGACTGAGGGGGCAATTCAGCCATCCCGGCCAGTGGCAACAGCCACTCAGGCCGGTGGCTGCTTTTGCCTCCTCGGAAGGAGGAAAGCAGAAGGCACACCCTGGCATCCAGGGCTTAGCATTGGGGGCGGAGCCTGTAGCCTTAGCTGGCTTCTCCGCCCCATTGCATTCAGTTGTGCCTCATGCTCGGCTCACCCACCTCACCCTATTGCAGTGCAGGATTAGCCGGTCGCCTTTTGGGCCAGGTAGGAATTTTTCTCTCCTTGTCCCTGATTGGCACTTGGGAATGGAGTTTTTTCGCCTACCTTGCACTGTGAGAAGAGGAAGGTAATTGGCTTGGTGGGACTGAGGTAATTCCCTGGTGGCAGGATTTTAGTTAGGGAAAATCTGTAGCGGGCCGGTGAGCACCCTTGGCACCTCCCCATTGGTGGGGAATTGGGGTCTTTCAGGAGCGGCTGGCTGCCGTACGGCCCAGCTGCGAGGTCAGACGCCCTGGGTGGGGAACCCCTGGACAAGCCAGTCTCCCGCTGCCGTACGGCCGGGTGGGGGAGCTTTACAGGGGTGAACCATTCCGCCTCCGCCTGGCCAGGCCAGGTCCCAGCCATTTTGTGGATGGCTCGCACCCGGGGCAGCGGGTGCTCGCCCAGACAGGTCAGGGCGGGGTCCAGGAGTGACCCCAGGGCCTGACCTGTACCGCTAGTTAGGCCCTTGCCGTAGTTTATATTTAATTGTTGTAATTTTAATAAAGTGGCCCATTTTAGAACCCAAATACTGTGTCTGCCTTTCATTCCGACTGAGGGGGCAATAGCCAACCCCCCTTTCAGCAGCACTTGAGGCTGATCCCTCTCCTCCCAAATTCTTTTAGGCCCAAAAGACTTAGTGAGATTTCCACTCATGAAACTAGAACATCATATATTGTTTGGTCCTCGCTGGCTGTTCACCATCTGAAAAAAAAAACAAAAATCCAAACTCTTACTGTTATCTTTTCCCCTCATTTCTATTAGTTTAGAGAATTATGCTGTATATAATTTCCTGCAGTGTCTCCTGCAGATGCTCCTGAAAGCAATTTATAGCCAGCGGAATGTGTGTAAACGGCTGGTCCATTTAGCAAAGGAAAAGAGCAAAACTGGGTATTAACTCTTTTCACAATACAAAGCTCACAAGGCAGTGGGTAAAATTCTGGCATTATTAAAATTGGTGGCAAAATTGCCATTGACTTTATTGGTATAATAATTTATCTCTAATTAAACAAAAATTACAGTAATGGGTTTCCTGCGATCCAAATAGATTATGCAAAAGTTGATTTTTCTAAGACACTGAAACCTTCTTGGGTGGCTAGGCTTTTTCCTTAAGTGGCCAATTAAAGAATTCAGTCATTGTGCACAAAGATGATACATTTAACAGCTGCATACTGTACTACTGAAAATCACTAGAATCTTATAAAATATCCCAATTTAAGGCCTCATTAACTTGTGTAATAACTTTAATGTTGCACTTGCAATGCTTTACTGTAGTTAAGGGTCAACAGGCATTTACAATAACTATTTAAAAACATTTCTCAAACTTTAGTTATGTCCATTTCTAAGGACGTTAGAATAAATGTGGGTATTTTTTCTTGTTTGTATGTTAATTATGTTTAATGAAAGGGTTTTTAAATTGTATAAATGAGGAAAAATTACAAGCACATTGCTACAGTGTCTTTTATAGTTTAGTCAACTTGTGTAATCCATATATATATATGCCACAATATATTCTCCATTCACATATATATACTAGCTTGATACCTGTGCTTCACTACGGTATTTAACTACTTTAAATCCAGTTATAATACTTATGGGTATGTAACATTTATCAGTTTGTGTGTATGTGTTTTTTAGTTGGTTCTGTAGTATAATAGCAGAGTACCCAAGCTTCACAAAGGGGTTTGAATAAAGTGAAGTGTGTTATCCCTTTTCAGGATTGTACCATCTTTCTTTACCACCTTTACCTGGATTTCAGTAAAGCTTTTGATAAGGTCCCCCATGACATTCTAACGGGTAAACTGGAAGACTGCGGACTGGACTATAGGACAGTTTGGTGGATAGGGAACTGGTTAGAGGACCGCACCCAAAGAGTGGTGGTCAATGGCGTTTCATCAGATTGAAGGGAGGTGTCCAGTGGGGTGCCACAGGGCTCAGTTTGGGGCCTGGTACTTTTCAATATTTTTATCAATGATCTGGATGAAGGGGTAAATGGGCTACTCATTAAATTTGATGATACCAAATTGGGAGGAGTGGCAAACACCCAAGAAGATAGAATTAAAATTCAACAAGACCTGAATATTCTGGAGAAGTGGGTGGTTGTGAACAGGATGCAATTCAACATAGATAAGTGCACAGTATTACATCTGGGCCAGAAAAAACGTGAAGCACAAATACAGGATGGTGGATACACTTCTGGGTAGTAGTGTATGTGAAAAAGATCTTGGAGTAAGAGTGAACTGTAAACTAAATATGAGCAGTCAGTATGATGCGCTGGCAAAAAAAGGCAAACTCAGTCTTGGGTTGCATCAAAAGGGCCATTGCATTGAAATCGCAAGAGGTCATAGTCCCTCTCTATACTGCCTTGGTCAGGCTGCACCTGGAGTACTGCGTGCAGTTCTGGAGGCCTCACTTCAAAAAGGATGTGGACAAAATTGAGAGGGTGCAGAAGAGAGCGATGAGAATGATCAGGGGTCTGGAGACTGAGCCCTACGAGGAAAGGCTGAGGGCCTTGGGAGTGTTTCGTTTGGAGAAGAGGAGATTGAGGGGTGACATGATTGCTCTCTTTAAATATTTGAAAGGCTGTCATTTGGAGGAGGGCAAGGAGCTGTTCCAGTTGGCAGCAGAAGATAGAACTCGAAGCAACAGGCTTAAATTACATGCAGAAAGGTACCGGCTGGATATTAGGAAAAACTTTTTCACAGTCAGAGTAGTTCAAAGGTGGAATCAGCTGCCTAGGGAGATGGTAAGCTCCTCTTCACTGGCAGTTTTCAAGAAGAGGCTAGATGAATATTTGTCAGGGATGCTTTAGGCTCATCCTGCATTGGGCAGGGGGTTGGACTAGAAGGTCTGTATGGTCCCTTCCAACTCTGTGGTTCTGTGATTCTGTGATTCTTCAGCTGTCTGCAGTTTACTTTACCTGATTGTTACCTCAGAAGACAGAGTTCCACAGCTGATCAATTAGAGAGAGGGGACTGCAAGCAGGCAGGAGCCTGCTAGCCACACAAGAAACCAGGCCCCACAGGGAGGTTGTCAACTTTTCGGGAAGACTGGGAGGTGCATTTTACCTCAGTCAGGACACATTCAATGGCTCCCAATCACTGTTCTGAAGGGGGCCTCACAAATCTGTTTTAAAAACTACAAATCGATTAAAAATAGTCTGCAGACATGGGTTTAAATCAGGAACTTGTCCCTTGTAGTGTGGGCCTAAGAATGACTTTCCTTGGTAGTATTCCAAAGCTTCATGCTCCCTGCTGGGGTAGAAAAAGGGAAAGAGAAAGAAAAGAATGACTCTGACTGGAGCACAGAGGCTGTCTAGGAGAAATGGGGCCACAGATATGGGCAAGGTGGGTAGCTGTTGACAGGACTTAAACATTGCCATTTCTAATGTGCTTTTCTATTGTCTACTGAATCCCAAGCATGTTTTAATCTCATTTCCTGTTTCCTCATACCAACTTTTCAACATATTTTGCATCAGTTACATGTAACTGGTACATAATAGCAAAATGGTATTAAAATCATGTAAAACAAATGAAATGACAATACCAGCAATGGAAGTGGTTATCATGAAAAAGGCACATAGCTTAGTGAAAAATGAAGAAGCTGCAACCATTGACAGAAATATAAACAAACAGGGTTTTTTTAAGGCAGCATTTGCTCATCTATACTAAAAATTAATTAGAGGAACTGCAAACTCAGGCATGTGTGCTGCAATTTTAGAGCTTTAATCTTGGGTAAAGATCTCTCACTGCTATTCTAAAGAAAGTCTCTTCAATTGTCGAAGCATGAATGAACTAATTGTGGCTTAAGTAGTATCCTCAATAAAGAACAGAATCTCTTCATAGCACTACAGCTGTGATTTACTCATATTATTACCTTTTATTTTCTGTGGCATAAATCCCAGTAGCTTCCCCATAAGTTGCCATCTCCATTGAAATGAATAATGAAATTACAATGTAATTGCTATAGAGTGGGGATGTTCTATACAAAATAAAAGTAAAGTTAAAACAATCAGTCACTGTTGTATTCTGGAAAAGATATTAATGATAAGTCAAACAAAGGTTTGGGGTGAACCATTGAATGGCAAACACTGCATCATAAAAGTAATGTACATCTTGTAAAGGTACCTGCTAAGTAGGGTTGCCAGGCCCCCTTACCCTCTGGGTGGGAGGTGAGAAACCCGCACTCACCTTTGTGATGTCTTCATGTGCGCACTCAAAGCACTTGCACAAGCTCCCGGGCTATGCAATGACATCACTTCCCAGGAGTGACATCATCGCACAGGCTGTGTGAAGCCCTGGGAGAGCTTCTGCACTCCACAGCAAGTCAAATTGGGAATCGAGCCTGTTTCAAGCCAAATCAGGTCACTGTGGAACTCCTCCAATCCATAGCATGCCGAATCAGACCTATTTCAGGCCAAAATTGGCATACTGTGGCATGCAGGAGCGTGATATGCTGCCCAGGAGCGTGCTTTGGGAGGCACGTCTCCCCGACTTTTCCCCTGCCGGCCAGGTAAGTGGGGATGGGGAGTGGAGGGTGGGAGCAGGGGATCCCACAACCACAGTAGGGACTGGCAATCCTACTGCTAAGCATTACTAAACGGATGAGCAATTTTTGTTCTTTTCATTGCCATTTATATTTTGGTCAACAGCTTCGATTCTTTTGGTTTTCACTGTGCATGGCATAGACTTATTCACATTGTATACATTTATTAAATATCCAGTTGTACAGTATATGCACAGTGTATGTCATTAATACATAAAATCCATGTGTATCATTAATTCATTAACACAAACATACTAAAAATGAATACATTTTTAAAGAGAAATTTGGTGGAAAAGCCAATTTGAAATGAGGATTTTCCACATAAAACAGTGGGTCTTAGAAATGTCCACTTAGAAGCATTCTATGCCCCTCCCTTAATTTTCAGGTTTCATATTTTTTCTGCAATGAAAAGCTCACAAACCCCACTCCTTTCATACTTAACCCATCATTACTTCATGTTTTCTCACTGTTCCAGGGACTACCAGCTTCTCCTTGAGGCACAGTGGGGGCAGATGCATGTCTCTAGGTACTTACTGGATAGTAGTTGCCCCCCATCCATGTTTATCAGGTGTCCCTCGGTGGCAAACCACCTGGTGATTGCCTGCCACCAGCAGGCATCCTGGACAAATGTGCAGTCTGTGCGCTCCTGTCAGGTGCAACAATGTCACTTCATGAAGTGATGTTATTGTGCTGCTGCAGGATTGCGCCTGAGGGCCAAGCTACACATGACGAATGACACTTGAACGGCAAGTGTATTTCTCCCTGTTCACTTGCCCTCCACTCAATCCACTTGCTGTTCAAGTGTCATTCGTCATGTGTAGCTTGGCCCTGAGTTTTGCACAGGGCTGATTGTGGCCCCTAAAAGGCTGATTCTTGAAGAATTGGTTGTGTGATGATGTCACTTCTAGAAGTGGTATCCTCACATGCTGACCAGGAGCCTGCATGTGGGAAGTGCACACACGAAGGAGAAGAAGCCTAGTAAGTACCACCCCTGCCAGTTGCCAGGGAGGCCTGACAACCCTGCCCATCTGCCTGCCTCTGTAAGTGAGGGGGTGGGCTCCTCAGCCCCAGACAATATGCATGCCATACCATAGCTTACAAATAATCAAGTGACCCCAAAACTATTGGTTGTGGTCTATGCTTCCCAAGACACAGTATATGCCTTGATATTTGTTGGCTGTCACAAACATTTACAGCAGTGTCCAAAAGTATAAATATTTTATTTCCACAAATGAATGGCTTCTAGAAAATACCCAATCATTGTGCCATTGCTATGTCTCTTGTACACATTTTTAAGTCATCAGAGGCCAGAAAATATTGAATTCTTTTCTTTCTTTGCTTTCCAGTGAAAAACAACAATGAATTTAAATGTAAGTCATTTATCCACACACACACATTCAAATTTATTGGGTACTATAGTCCAATGGCATAGATGTTACCATATAATTTTACATGCTTTGTGTCCTCTTGAGCCTTCCAAGGCAGTATTTATTAGTCTTTAGACAAAAACTATGTGCATGCCATATCATTACTAGCTCAGGGGGAATCATTTGAACCAATGTAATTTACTCAATATTGGTCAGTTTGACTCCTGACCCTCATCCCTTGACGGTGTATCCTTAGCAACCCTTGATGTGTGTGAAGTCAGGAGGTGCTTATTGGTCTCATCTGTGACAGCTTGCTAAAGGCTGCTTAGCAAGGTTTGGTCTCTTCAAAGGAATGTAAGACATACAATAAAACAGAATATTCAGATCCAGTAAAACAAGAGAATATTCTGATCATTTTATTTGGATCAGTGATATTCTACATTTAAATTCTCTTTTTTCAAAAAGGCTAGTAAGAAAAACAAACAGTTGTAAGTGGGGACGTTGTGCTGAAATTCATTGAGCAATTTTGTGAATTTGGAAAAGAATCTCCTTTCTATGACTATATTATCAGTTATGTTGACATCTTAGCGTTACGAATTCTCTGCACCAGGCACAAAAATGTATGCACATTTCAAATTTGTTACTAGCCACCTTTACAAGTTCTTGGCTCTCTGGATGTTGCATGTTTGAGAGAAAGACTGGAGCTCAATGGTAGACAACGGTTTTTTATGCAAAAACTCCAGTTTCTGGTAATTTGGACTGTTCGGGAAACAAAGCATTCAGTATCTTACTCATTTTTCATTTCTGAACAGGAAGTGAAATAAGATTTGGGTATCTTAAATTGGCTGACTGTTAATTGAAATCCAGGAATTTCTCAAAATATCTGATTGTTTCCAGACAAAATAGGCAATTTCCACTAATTCCCTCTTCCTGTGGCAGACCCTTATCACATTGTCTCTCAGGGTTCCCCTTCCTACAGGAGCAGCGTTTCACGGAGATCAGTGGGCTGCAGTGGCAGGGTGGAGTGAGAAAAGTTCCAGGCAGCTAATGGAAAATTTAGCTTGGTTACCTCAGCAGCCCAGCTTACACTGTTCTCAGGTTGGCCCAAACCTGTGCTAAATTTTATTCTCCCTTCCTCCATTTTGCCCTCAATGGAGTAGGTTTCTGAAGAAATGTCTCTTCTCATATGTTTATATATGGTGACTGCAATCTTCTGGTTGTCATATTTTGACATATTCTAGAGCCTGCTCCTTCCCTATAGTACTTTCCCATCTTGGAGAATGGGCTCCCTGAAAAGGAAAAGGGGCATCATCTTTAGAAGCTTTCAGGAGGCATTGTAAGGCCATTTTGTTAGGGGTTTTAACAGGGTTTAAAATGTAGGTATCTTCTTGGGGAAGGGAGCTAATGAGGCTTTATGCTGTTTTGTACGTTTTAAATCTTGGAACTGTAAACTGCCTTGAACCACATTGGAAAGACAAAGTATAAATATTTAACAAATTAAACAAACTTTTACAAACTAAACTATAGATAGGGAGCCACAAGCTTGTTGGTCTTTTTTTCCAGCCTTGTTTCTGTGCCACTAGCGACAGTCTGATAGCAAGAAATGAAGCTGCAAAACTTTCCCCAGAGTGTTATATCCATGCCAGAAAATGTTTCTCCTGCAAATGTTTCTTTTCATTAGCCATAGCCCATATGAATGAGTGAAACAGCAAAAGGAGTAATACAGTTCCAGCATAGGTCCGGCAGGGAATGAATGGAAATGATGGCTTGAAAGGATGTGGTGGTTTCCTCCATAGTTATCCTTGGTAGAGATGGGCACGATCCGCATTACGATTAAAAAAAACCCACGATAATCGCAGTCGCGCAATCGTGACCTGGCGGATCGTGATCGTCCATGGCCAACGATCCAGTGATCGGGAGAGTCCTGGATCGTTGCATTCGGGCTCGGATTGGGGATCCAGACACTCAGGCGCCAGCAATCTATTCCCCTGGCAATGGAGCCAGGGGAAAGCCTGAGCTCTGTTTGCCCTCCTTCTGTCACCCTGGAAACCCAAATGGAAGCCCAGCTTTCCTTGATCAGCAGGGCTTCCTTCCAACCGCGGAGCAGCAAAGCAGTCACCAGTTGGGAGAAGACACCCAGGGGAGGGAGGGGGAAGGGGTGTTCTGTAGCCATGGGCACTCCAATCTCATCCCTGCAAGCCCTGATAGGCAGGCCCGGCAGCCGCCGTCATCACCCACATTCCTTTCTCACCTGGAATACCAGCATGCTCCACTTCGTCCTGGTGGGTGGGCACATGGGGGGTGCCGCTGGCGAGCGGCCAGACCCCCCGCCTCCCTGTGTCTGCCAGGCCCGGCAGCCACCAGCACCACCCACCTTCCAACATAGCTGGGAATAGCAGTGCGCCCCGTTTTGGCATCCACGATCCACAATCCACGGATCGGGAACGGGAGATGATTGGTGTGGATCGTTAATTCGAGACTTCATGGTCAGGTGCCTAGCCAAATTTTGTGGCACTCCCAACCAGCGGCAACAGCCGCTATGGCTGGGAGCGAATTTTGCCCTTCCGGAAAGAGGAAGAGGCAGTAGCAGTGCTTTCCCCTGCATATGGGGATCTGCATGAGGGGCGGAGCTAGGCGTTTGCTGCTGCTTTTCCCCTCAGTGTTTCAGTGCACCACAAGCTCAGGTGAAGGAACAGCGTTTTTCTTTGCTCACCTGACACGAGGAGCAGAGACTGCTGGCAAGGATGCTTCTTCAGTGGTGGAGACTTCCTGATGGCGTGGTTTGCAGCTGACTGGCCTGCGGCTTGGTCAGGCGAGGTTGCTCCATCCTGGCACACCGGGACAGTGGTGAGAGTGTGAGCGCTGTTGAGTGCTCCCCTTCACCGCTGCTTGGACAGTGGTGAGAGTGCGAGCGCCATTGAGTGTGCCCCTTCGCCATTGCTTAGGCGGGCGAGGCTGCATTTTTCTGCCACAGCAGGGCGGTGGCGAGTGCAAGCATTGTTAGGTGCTCCTCTTCGCTGCGTTTTGCTGGGCATTGGGGCTTGGGCCTTGGGGCTCAGCAGCGGTGCAGCTAGTTGGCTGCTGCGGTGCGAGTGCTGCTGGACGCTCCACTCCTTACACCCCCACCTCTGCCCCTTGGTAACTTTTGGGGCCCCTATTGTGGAGGGGGTCTTTGGAGGTGGTTATTGGGGCCTGGCATTGGGCCTCACTGTATTCAGGGCGCAGAGAGACAGCATTGAGGCACAAGATGGTTTTGCACCTTTTTGGCCCTAGTTTACTTTATTTCCTGCGGCCTTATGCTCCTTACACCACCACCCCTGCCCCTTGCCAACCTTTGGGCCCATATTGTGAAGGAGACTTTGGGGGTGGTTATTGGAGCCTGGCTTTGAGTCCCGCTGTATTATTGGAGGGTACGTGGGGCCCAGTCAGTAGTAGGTGTTTCATAGGCCTACTCCTCCTTCGGGATTTTGGCTGAGCTGCAGTGGCCATTTTGTTGGGTGGTTTAAGGGCAAACTTTCACCATTTTGTGGCACTGTGGCTTTTAGCTTCCTTGCCATTGGGACCCTCTTGGAGGTTCTTGATTGGGGGGATCAAGACATTTTTTTTATTATTACTGAATTGGTTTTGCTGTGTATCAGCTTGCTGGTTGACTCCCATTTCTGCTGTTTGCTGCTGAGTATCTGCACCTGTGGGTTCGGATCCCACTACTGCCAGTTGCTGTTGTTGCCTTGACAGCCTCTTTTCTTAGACCTAGCCTGTGAATTTAAAATGCCTCCCAAAAAAGGCACTGGCCGGTCTAAAGGCAAACAGCCCACTAAGTGGCCTGCCTCCAGGCGACCGATTGTGGCCTTATTAACCTCTGATGAGGATGAGGCAGTAGCAAGTCAGCAGGACCAACTAGTCCATCTTGCAGCACTGGAGCAAGCTCGTGGGACCCTTAACATTGATCCTGGGGCTAAGGGTAAGAGACCTGTCAGGGTGGCATCAAAGGCATCCTGTTTTAAAGAAATTTTGTCATGCCTTTCTGTTCTTGAAGGTTCATCTGGCTGCAGAGAGCTGCCTAGTACATTGGCTGTTGGAGCTTCCAACAGTCAAGCACCAGAGGCTTTGTTGGACGAGGCCAGCTGGACAGAAACATACCAGGGTGGTTCCGGGGAGCCTGAACAGGTAGTGCTGGCAGTTCAGCCTCCAGAGTCTGATGGTAAGTCTTCCTGGCCTCAGCAATGTTCGGGGTGGCCATGGGGGCTTTGGGTCAGGCCGCTTCCCCCACACCCCCTTGCAAGACTCCGGCTCCATCTGAGCAGCCAGGTACATCACAGTCGCTGCAGTGTATGGCCACATTGGAGTCAGCCATCCCTCCCAGGGCAGTTCCTAGGGGCGGCTGGATGGCCGCTTAGTACACCCCAGTCTCATATGTGGATGGGTCCTGTGGCTCCATGGGATTCTTTTTATGGGTACCCTTGGGGTTCCTATGGTTCAATTCCATACAAGGCATTCCCCTTTGGGGATACAGCAATGCCTCTCGGGGACCACTTGACACCTGCAACTAGGGAAAAGATCCTCAAGGGCGAGTATGTGGATGTCTTTACCCTTCTCTTCAGGGACGCCCTGGTGGGGAACCCCTGGACAAGCCAGTCCTCCCGCAGCTGTATGGCTGGGTGGGGAAGCTTTAAGGGGGTGAACCACTTAGCCAGCCCAGCTGGGCCCCAGCCATACCATGGATGGCTCGCACCTGGGGCTGTTGGCAATCACCCATACTGGTCGGGGCAGAGGTCCTGGAGTGACCCCAGGGCCCGACCTGTACTGCTAGTTAGGCCCTTGCTGTGTTGACAAATATGTTGTTACGATTTAATAAAGCGGCCCTTTAATCTCCAACATTTGTGTCTGCCTCTTCATTCCGACTGGGAGGGCAAAGTTTGTTATTGCCCACGTGATTAAGATATCCCACACTTCCCCCAACCATTGTTTTGTTGTAGGCTGCCTAGAATATTTCTGTGATTTTAATAGTGATTTTAGCTGCAATGAGTAAACATACTGGATGAATCTAACAACTGTGGGCCAAAGCATCTTATGCAAAGTGATTCAAAAGAGACCCTGATACATTTTTATGTGCCCTTAAAGACACATAAAAGGTAAAAGTAGTCCCCTGTGCAAGCACTGAGTCATTACTGACACATGAGCAGGTTTAAAAACCCTGACAAATGTAAGTGAAAGACAGCTAGATTTCTGAGGTATGGGTATGGCTTTCCAACCATAGGGTATGTCAGTCTCCAAATCCTTAGGCTGCTCTACAAAAATGAAGAGAAACTGTACATAGACATGAACCTGCCACATACTGCCATTGGTTTAACAAGGCCCTTATTGTCTACTCTGACCACCAGCAGCTGCCCAGTTCTCAGGTAAGGATATATCACGGCATCTACTACTAGATGCCTGGGTCTATACCTGGGACCTTCTACATGCCTGGAAGATGCTC